>NC_057795.1:204848071-204852242 GCF_018294505.1 Triticum aestivum | reverse complement strand
CAGGAAGGGGGGGGGGGCAAGGCCAGGCTACATGGGCATGGCGGCGAGGGCCTGATCGCTCAAGGCGTGCGTGTGGGGGGGGGCATTTTGGTGCCTCGGCGGTGCTTTGCCGCTATGTTTCTCGGGTGCTGCTCCACGACGTGCTCGGTACAAACTGGGACAAGGTGTTGCTACGCAAGAAAATGCAACACAAGGGGGCCGGCGGCGCGAGTGGTGCGTGGCTATGCAGGAGGCATGGCATGTGGTGCAAGGCTCAGGTGTGAGGCGCTCAGACGGCGGCTTGGCCGCGATTTGGCTACGGGTGAGCCGCGAAGTGGTGCGTGGTTGTGCAGGAGGCTTAGCGCGTGGTCGAGGGCTCGAGTGTGAGGCGCTCGAACGACGGCTTGCCTGTGAGGGGTGTGGCAAGTGCATGCCTGGGCGATTTGAAGCTGCGAGGACGCCGTGGTGATGCGCGGGTCGCAGGCCTGCTGTGAAGCCCCAACTTAATCATGCACTAATCATACACGCAAATGTGCACGAATGATCAGAGACTCATGGGAAGATACCACAACACAACTCTAGACACAAAATAAAGTCATACAAGCTTTATATTACAAGCCAAGGGCCGCGAGGGCTCGAATACATAAGCTCAAATACAAACGAGTCATTGGAAACAACAATATCTAAGTACATACATAAGGTAAATAAGAGTTCCTTAAGAAGGCTAGCAAAACAACAACAATGATTGAAAAGGCAAGGCCGCTTGCCTAGGAGCCTCCTAACTGAAGGAAATATGCCCTAGAGGCAACAATAAAATTGTTATTTTATGTTTCCTTATATCATGATAAATGTTTATTATTCATGCTATAATTGTATTAACCGGAAACTTGATACATGTGTGAATACATAGACAATACATAGTGTCCCTAGTATGCCTCTACTAGACTAGCTCGTTGATCAAAGATGGTTAAGTTTCCTAGCCATGGACATGAGTTGTCATTTAATGAACGTGATCACATCATTAGGAGAATAATGTGATGGACATGCCCCATCTATTAGCTTAGCATTATGATCGTTTCAGTTTCATTGCTACTGCTTTCTTCATGACTTATACATGTTCCTCAGACTATGAGATTATGCAACTCCCGAATACCGGAGGAACATCTTGTGTGCTATCAAACGTCACAACATAAATGGGTGATTATAAAGATGCTCTATAGGTGTCTTCAAAGGTGTTTGTTGGGTTGGCATAGATCAAGATTAGGATTTGTCACTCCGAGTATCGGAGAGGTATCTATGGGCCCTCTCGGTAATGCACATCATAAGCCTTGCAAGCAATGTGACTAATGAGTTAGTTGTGGGATGACATAGTACGAAACGAGTAAAGAGACTTGCTGGTAACGAGATTGAACTAGGTATGAAGATACCGACGATCGAATCTCGGGTAAGTAACATACCGATGACAAAGGGAATAACGTATGTTGTCATAAGGTTCGACCGATAAAGATCTTCGTAGAATATGTAGGAACCAATATGGGCATCCAGGTTCCGCTATTGGTTATTGACCAGAGAAGTGTCTCGGTCATGTCTACATAGTTCTTGAACCCGTAGGGTCCGCACGCTTAACGTTCGTTGACGGTATAATATTATATGAGTTATGTATGTTGGTGACCGAATGTTGTTCGGAGTCCCGAATGAGATCACGGACACGACGAGGAGCTCCGGAATGGTCCGGAGGTAAATAATTCATATATTGGATGATATGGTTAGGCCAAGGGGTCAGGCCCACGGAGCGATAAGTCGGTGCAAAAGGAGTTTTGCGGAGGCCAGGGGACCAAATGCCGGAGACCTTGGCGTCTGGCCCCGGGCCAGCCGCCGAGGCCCATGGTGTCCGGGCCAGACGCCAAGGATTGTGGCGTTTGTTCCTGGAGTCCGAGTGGGACTCTTGCCTTTTGGGCAAAACCGACTTTGAGGAGGCTTTTGCTCCAAGTTTTGACCCCAGGGCTCAACATATAAATAGAGGGGCAGGGCTAGCACAAAGGACACATCAAGAATCACGAAGCCGTGTGCCGGCAACCCTGTCCCTCTCGTTTATCCTCCGTCATAGTTTCCATAGTGCTTAGGCGAAGCCCTGCAGAGATTTTTCTTCACCAACACCGTCACCACGCCGTCGTGCTACCGGAACTCATCTACTACTTGGCCCGTCTTGCTGGTTCAAGAAGGCGAGGACGTCATCGAGCTGAACGTGTGCTGAACACAGAGGTGCCGTATGTTTTGTACTTGATCGCGACGGATCATGAAGGTGTACGACTACATCAACCGCGTTGATAAATGCTTCCTGTCGTGGAATTGTCACGACAGATGTCCTAGTGTGAGGACTTAGTCGCGAGGCTAACCCATCTATGTGGTAGCTTGAGAGGGGTTGATCGGGACGAGAGATGCAACACACAAGACAAGGATTTAGACAGCTTCAGGCCCCGGGAAACATCATCCGGTAATAGCCCTACATGCTGTTTGTGGCTAGGTCTCATTATGCTCATGAGGGAGACGTCGTATCTCCGGCTTTCTTCTAGTTGGGTCTAGCCCTAGAGATTGTTTCTTGATTGTCCCTTTTGGGGTGCCCTGCCCCTCCTTATATATGTTGAAGGGGCGGGTTACATGACTAGTCCTAGTAGGATTAGGATTACTCTATTACAAGCGGAGTCCTAGTCTTGCTTCCTTTGTAAGGGAATATTCCCTACGCTTTCCTCTTAAGCCGGCCCATCATAACATAAGCCGTACTTCTTGGACTTGGGCCTAGTCTTCTATTTGATCCGCCGTCGGGGCCATCCATGAGTCGCCAGGCTCATGAGTCGTCAGGCCAGTGAGCCGCCAGACTCGTAATTCGCCAATCCTCTGGCGGGTTACCAATGAAATGCCGAGTCCAACCGGGTCATACTTCCGGCCGGGTCATACCGCGGGGTATATCCCCAACATTAGCCCCCAGTTTAATTTGGATTTATCCATGTTAAACTGATCCTGTAAAATAAAGACACCGGAGGATTGGCGAACCGACACCTGATCATCCTTAAGTCCTTTTCATTTCCTCCTGGGTGTATGTCTACGATCTTATAGCAAATCTCCTTTAATAGACATGTTCAAACTTTGCCAATGCAAAATATCCAGGCACTTCTTCTGAAAAATCCGGGTCAATAGGCCAGCTTCATAATCAACTTACTGACATTGGCTCTTGGATAGATATATTATAAGAAATAATCCATTTGAGTTGTCCTTCAAAGCTCTAACTTGACAAAAATATGGGTCTTGCAATATTCAACTGATATTCAGCCGGCTTAAAGATGTAGATCTTGCCGATTTTATGTTTGCCAAAATTGCTGGGTTATAAATAGATGATGCCGAGTCATAATTGTTGCAAACACCGAGTCATGATTGTTGCAGACACCGGGTCAATCTGGTCTGCTCAAAACTGAGAATTTGAAGATTGTTCTCCCGTATATGCATATCACCTGTAGCCCCCAAGTGCCGGGTTGTCATGCTTGCAGCAACCTGGGACTTGTAATTGCCTTATGCTCATAAAAACTTCAACCAATGTAGCCCCCAAGGGCCGGATCATTATGCAATAATGAGCAGGGACTTTGCAAATATGATCATTGTAACATCCCAATTTTCAATTTGGAATGTTATACAATAGATCATTATTGCACATCATATTTATTGCATTTTTGTCTCGATCCTAGAAATTCTACGCAACTCAAGGACCCACAAAGAGAGTTGGGGATTTCATAAATTTCATATTTGTGTTTTCTCAAATTTTGGAAATAGGATCATTCGATTTTATTTACTTTATCTTCAATTATTTCAATTATAAAAATATGAGAGAGAGAATAAAATGACTTTACCGAAATAAAGAAATATTGAGGATTTAATAATAAAATCAAATAAGATTTTATTTTGGATTTTATTGCTGTTTTATTTGAATTTAGGAAAAAAATGCGTTTTTTTTTTCAAAATTGCATTCAGGCCCCAAATAAATGTTCATGTAAACCGGCTAGATTTTAGGAGTCGGGAAAATTTATTTCAGGATTTTTGGAGTCCGTTTAGTATTTCTTTTAATTGTTTTTCTGCATGTAATGTTTTTTTTAAAATAAAAACGAACCGACCTACCGGGCCGTGTCCGTCCGGGACTCCGACC
>NC_057795.1:204826532-204847728 GCF_018294505.1 Triticum aestivum | reverse complement strand
GGTTTTTCTTATAAAAACCGTGATTGTTTTTTTATTTTATTAGATCGGTTTTTTTAATTTTTTTCCTGTTTAATTATTTAGCAAACGCCCATTCGTTCGTTTTAATGAACGGTTTTCGTTTTTTTCGCAGATATCGAACGTTCGTTCGTTAGCCTGTTCGTCAGTTTTTATTTTTATCGGATTTTCCGCGATTTTCGTTCTAGTATAACTTTTCGCTCGTTTATCGGAATCATGCGATTCAAGCGCCTAGAGTTTTGTCTCGAAACTCTCTTTCCGTTTAATCTACTAAAACAAGCTTTTGCTTCTATAAAACTTGACCTTGGTCCAGATTAGTAAACGAAGCTTGTTTCTTTCGCCGTTTGACTTTCGTTGCTTCGTTTGATTTGATTCTTTTTGCAAATCGGAGTTCTTAAATTGAACTTTCTGGTTAGGTCTCTTATTTGAGTTTTACCTGTGCATTAGATGAGTACTTATTGTATGCTTGTTTGTTTCTTTGCGATAGAGTACCCGGATTGCGCCGCTTACTACTTCGAATCCTCAAGTTTCACATATCATCAGCAAGGCAAGTAACACTTTGATCATACCTCTTTATTACCCAGTTTTATGCATTAGATCAATCCTCAAACAATTGCATGATTAGGATCTGATTAATATGTGGGTTTTGGGAAGTAGATGAGGTAGTACCTATCACCCGTTTTATTATCAAACCCTTGGGAGTTACTTCTACGTTTGCTTATCATGCCATGCTATGCTAGTAGATGTGGATTGGGTGAGTGTATCCATGACAGATGTGAGATTGTTAAATTAATGGTTTATTTAAGGTGGCAACTTTAATACACATCTGGGTGGATTGAGGTACCTGGGTATTCCAGGATTGCCTGTTGTTTTTCTTTATGGACCGCCACCCAGGCTCAAAGGGATCATAAGATTATTCGTGTGCAGCCACATGCTATTATGGGATCTAGCATAGTTGATTAAGTCGTGCGAACTCTTACAGTGGTATACTAGCAGATGTAGGGGAAAGTAGGTGTACAAGTCTACCCATCGTAAGGTGCTAGCGCTTCCAAAATACTATGTCTCGGTCATCCATTTCTCAAACACCATGTAGTGCGAGAAAACCAATGGAGGAGATCGAGTCGTGTGGGGAAAAGTGCGCAAACCTCTGAAGAGTATATAAACTAATCATGATTAGCCGTGTCCCCGGTTATGGATGTTTTGAGTATCTAGTACTTGGATTATCATGTGAATCTCGACATGTTACTTTAATTAATATTGTTGGGTTTGTTTATTGATGATATTCTAATTGGGATTGAGAATGTTGTCAACCATTCTCAATGTTTAACAGCCACCATGATAGTTAAATAAAATTTATTCCTTTGCAGTAGGGAAAAATTGGCTTTATGTAAAATTGTAACCATAGAGCTTTCCACCAGCCATATATGCATGCAGTATAGCATTATTCTTTCATTACTCTCTATGTGTTACATTGCCAGCATATTCTATGTGCTGACCTGTTTCGGACTGCAACGTTCATGTTGCAGACTTTTCAGACGACGAGTAAGATGCCTTAGGATCGTGGTTCTATACTCAGTGATGCCGTTGGAGTTGATGGACTCACTTATCTTCCAAGCCTTCCGCTGTTATCATTATTAGATGGCCTTAAGCCATATTTATTGTAATAAGCTCTCTTTGGAGACATTCGATGTAATAAGTGTGTGATTGCTACTCTACTATAAATCCTTCGAGTACTGTGCGTGTCAGCATTACTGATCCAGGGATGACACTGATGCACAGAGATCAGACTGTTTGAGGTCTGTTCGCTACAAGATGGTATCAGAGCACACGCTGACTGTAGGGCACGACCACTAAGCTAAAGCCCTAGATCACTACTCTCTCTTCTCATTTCTGACCCCTTATCTTTTCTATTCTCTTTTAGTATGGCGGATGCAAGGAACAAGTTCACGCAACCAGATGAAGATATACCCTTTGGACGACACCTGAAGGAAGTCACTAGATACCTGCACATCGGAGTACCAAGATTCATCGGGACCTACAATGCCACTTTACCTGAAGAGGAGCGCTGGATGATTCAAGTACAAGTTCCAGGAAGGACGTTCATGCCCGTCACTGAGCCCATAGAGTTTTTCTTTGATGCACCAACCTGGAGTTTAGGAAAGAGCATGGCAGCCCACATCACCCTGGGACTTATTGGAGAAGTTTACCACAAGGAGCTTAAGGACACAATCTACCAGATTTGTGGGCGCCGAGATGAGCAATGGGAGATGATCAGCACCAGGAAGGACAAATCAATTGCAACTTTCATCCAGGAGTTAAACAAGCACATTCGACGCTAAGAGAACCAGATGTGCGCAGGCATGATGGATCTGAAGAAGGCCATGACTAAAATCACCGAACTGGAGGAAGAACTCAAGTCTACACGCGATGGATATGAGGAGGAAAGAGCAACGCTAGTAGAGAAGAATGACGATCTGAAGAAGAAGCTAAGAGTGTTTATGGGATTTTCCGCAACTGGAGAAGATGAAGATTGCACTTGTCCAGAGAACTACATCATCATCGATGACACCGACTCGGACCCAAATGATAGTGATGATGACTATGTTGATGAAGCTGGAGCAGATATCATGGGGTCTTCACCGGAGCAGTTTTTCTAGTAGACCACTGTCGTGGTTCTAAGCCTGACAGTAGAATAGGGGGGTAGGTATGGAGAGGCAAGATCCTAGCTATGGAGTAGTTGTATATGCAAGAGATTTACGATTTCAGGCCCTTCTCGGAGGAAGTAATAGCCCTACGTCTCGGAGCCCGGAGGCGGTCGACTGGATTATATGCGTATGGGTTATAGGGGTGCGAACCCTTTACACCGAGGAGGGGGGTGGCTTATATAGAGGCCGCCAGACCCCTCCGGCCCTCAGTTATACAGGGTTTAAGGTACATTAAGGTCTGGCGTTACTGGTAACGCCCTACATAAAGTGCTATCATGACCATAAAGACTACTTAATGAGAGACTGTTTGTGTGCAGAGTGACTCTAGACCTCCTGGTGGTCGAGTGAATGGCTTCATGGTCGAGTGTCTTCCAGTCCGTCGAGTGGAATCCTTCCAGGTTGACTGAAAGGTAGTTTCTTCTATAGATGTCCTTGGGGAGGGTACCTTGGACAGGTCCATGACCCTACCCTAGGTACATGACTTCATCATTAGCCCCCAAATGGATCGAGGTTTGAGTGAGGAAGGAGTTAAGAATTCTTCCGACCTATTTTTCATGCTATGAGTATGTCTTGTTCTGGATCAATGACTTTAAGTGACGGCACCAACTTCTTTTCCAGTCATCTTGATCCATTCTTTGTATCTGTCGAGTGACTTTTCTGTGCTTGGAGATTTCTGAGCAACGGATCGGAGGAAATCTCCGGTCTGACAAGTTGCTCTGCTGTTTATGGATTTAGCGGGATCCGAATTTCGGGAAGCACGCGAGGCGGAGGAGGCCGTGGTACTCGGATGGGATAAGGCAGGAACGCCTCGATCTTTGCGCCACCTTTTTCGCCACGTATCGCGCGCGCGACTATTGCGGGATTTGACAGGATCGTCCAGGCCTACCAGTCAGCCACTCGGAAGCGACTTCATATAAGGCGCCGGACGAGGTTTTTTTGAACAGTGCGCCCTCATTTTCCCCTCCCTCTTCCTCAGATCCACCTGCTGCGTTCGCCACCATCCCAGTGCTGTTGCTCTGTGCCTGCTTTGCTGGCGACGATGGTGAAGGAGAAGACGGCGGCTTTGGAGCGGGCAAAGAAGGCGACGGCGAAGGCGAAGGGGAGGGCGACCAGTAGGGGCGGATCCTCGTCGCGGACCGGTCTGCCGCAAGGCTGGATCCAGGGAGACTGGATCCGCTCGACCATCCGCCAGAAAGACCTCGACGACCTGGCTAATGAGGGACTGATCCCTCATGGATCAGCGAGGTTCCCAGGGAAGGAGTGGCAGCCGCAGCCTCAGGAGGGTGAGTGTGTCCTCTTAGCTACCCACATTGACCCCGGGTTTTCTCTATCGCCCAACCCTTTCTTTCGGGGATTTCTGAACTTCTTTGGGGCACAACTCCACCACTTCACACCCAACTCTATCGTCTATCTCGCTGCTTTCGTGTCCTTGTGTGAGAACTTCTTGGGTTGTCGGCCGCATTGGGGCCTTTTCAAACACATTTTCACCCGTCGCTCCCAGACGGTGAAAAAGGCTAATCCGAGTGACGAGAAAACCCAAGTGATTCAGATGTGTGGGGGTCTTGGGGTTCAAATGAGGAGTAAAAGTGCTTTTCCAGCCATGGTCCTTCCCGAGTTGGTCCGAGGGTGGCAGTCGACCTGGTTCTACTGCCAAGACCAGCCGACGCCAGGGCAGTCGACTGGACTCCCTCCTTTCTCCATGGATCGAGTGAGCAAGCCGTCCTCTCGGAAGGTGGTCCCAGAGGAGAAGGCTCAGGTTAAGGTGCTGGTCAAGCGTGTAGTCCAGCTCATCCGTGACGGGGTGACTGTCATGGATCTTTTGGAGGTTTTCCTTCAACGACACATCCAGCCACTTCAATATCAAGGCCATCCGATGTGGATGTATTCTGGCACTGGAGACACCACTCGGGTCCACCCGGAGGAGGTCGAGGATGCCACACTAGAGAGGTGGATGACTGCCATCACAGGGAACAAGGATAACCCCGAGGAGCCAGGAGGATCCCTCCACTCGACCATTCATACGAGCCAGACAAGGTCCAATTATGAATCTCCGACTGTGATCCTGCTTCCTTTATTCCGTTTTGTTAGAATTCAATCGACTGATTTTTGTCTTGTTTGTTATCTTCCAGATCACTACCGAGATGTACTCGGTGCCCAATGGGGCGCAAGAACAGATCGAAGAGGAGGAAGGGAGCGGAGGGGAAAGTCAGGAGGAGTGGGAATCTGATGGCGAGGAGGATGAAGAAGATGACGGCTCTGGTGAAGAGGAGGAGGAGGAGGAAGAGGAGGAGGAAATCGTCCCTCCCCGCACTGAAAGGCGATCCAAGCTCGTCCATGACCCCGTAGTCGAGCGTGGCAAAGCGACTGTGCCTGTTGGACAATCGACGAAACGCCCTCGGACGACCTCTCCGGTGCCGACTGAGAAAGCACCGAAGCAACTCCGAGTGACGTCATCAAAGCCGACGAAGGCCCTGCCGAAGATGAGGATGGTGATTCCCACTATTTTCGGGTACTAGCAGGACTTGTGTTTTCTTGTTTGGCATGGATAATCTCTTGGTCGACTCGTTGGCTAACCGACTGATTTATGGAATCTGTAGTGCTGCTACTTCTGAAACCTCAGTCAGGAACGAGGACCAAGAAATGGAAGATGCTGCCACTTCCAACCCTGGTATGATCTCTGAAGTTTCGCTTTTGGTCGATTGGATCTTTGTTTTAAACTTTGAGTCTTTCCTGTAGCCCCACCTCCTGTCATTGAACTCCCTGATGACGACGATGAGGAGCCACTGAGGCAGAGGAGGAACAAGAAAGCGCCTGCTGGCAAGACTACTCAGGTTGTATCAGCACCTGAAACGCTGGCTCCGGAGGGAGGCAACGTCACTCGGACTACCGTGTCCTTTGCTGTGCCACTGACAAGTGCTCGCCCTTCGTCGTCGAGTGCTGATCCGCCTTCCCTTTTCGCCACCCACCACGTCCCAGAGGACCAAGCAGGCGCTGCTAAGGAAGCTATGCGCCAGGCGGGGGTCATGATGGAGCAGGTGAAGGCGATCCGAGACGCCAGCCAAGCAGCTTATGATGCAAGCTCAGCCCTTCAGAGCAATGTCCAAGTTAGTTGATCACCGCTTGTTCTGTTAGGATATGGTATCTGAGAACTTTTCTTTCTAAAGATCTTAGTATCTGTACACCCACTGGGTGTGTCGATTGAATTTTCGGATTGGTGGGGGCACGCTGAGTGCACCCACTGGGTGTAGTCCCCGAGACTATGGTGGACTGCTGGCAGTCGATTATAGTCTTTATACTTTGAACTTTTTCACTTTACTTTCTCCACTCGGTCTGGTCGAATGGAATCATGGAACCAGTGGGGACACGCTGAGTGCACCCACTGGGTGTAGTCCCTGAGACCGTGGTCGACTGCTGGCAGTCGACTATGGTCCGAAGAACATTTTTTTGATCATACTGTGGCTGACTGCTGGCAGTTAGCTATGATTTAGGATCATAACCTTTTTGTCTCTTTCGGTCGACTGATCGGACCGAGTCGGTAGAACCAGTGGGGGCACGCTGAGTGCACCCACTGGGTGTAGTCCCCGAGACTACAGTTGAATATTTTGATTCGGCTGTAGTCTTAGAAATGCTACAATTTTTCTCTTAGTCACTCGGAAGTGACCTATCTTTGATGTCCGTCGACTGATCTTTCGCAGAAATCTTGCGAGCTTGTGGCTCGTTATACTGAGTTGGAGAACAAGCATATCCAACTCGAACTTGACCTGAAGCTTGTCCAGGAGAACTTCACGAAGGCGAAGGAGGAGAGAAAAGGTATGTTTGGTGAGAACCTTGACGACTGCCTTTATTTTTTGTCCATTCCTGAGTCTGATCTCACTGTCACTTTGCAAATAAACTGAAGGAGGCTCTGAAGAAGAAGGACCTTGACCTCGCCGAGGCGCGAAAGTGGCTTCGGTCAAGATGAAGCTCGCAGAAGAAAAGTTGGCTTCAGTCGGCAAACTTGAAGAGGAGAATACCAATCTGAAAGCTGCTCTCGACGCGGCCAACAAGGAGGTCAGTCGACTGAAGAATGACAAGATAGCCCTGAGTGACAAGGCTAGCAAATTGATGGGGAAGAAGAACGATCTGGAGTCTTATCTGGAGGGACTCGCCAAGAAGTTATTCCTCATGCTCGAAGGTAATCTTCTCTATCCGATTGACTTGTTATCGTCGAGTCGTCATAGAACTATTGGCTTAACTTCAAATTGTGCTTATAGAATTCTGTCAAAACTTCGAGGAGGAGACCAGTCGATTGGAGCCAAACTTGGACCCCATTAACTCCCCTGTGAAGGACGAGGCTGCTATGAACGTGTTCTGACTGGAATCTCGCGTTGCTGGAGTGGTCGACTACCTCGCTCGACTGAAGGTTGCAGTGTCGCGGATCGACACGACACTCTGGCCAAGGGAGACCCTTCACAATGACCTCGAGTCTTTAATGACTCGACTGAATGACGTTCCAGGTCGAGTGCAGGAATGGAAGAAGTCTTCCGCCAGGTGTGGTGCTGATGTTGCTCTGTCCCTGGTAGACGTTCACTGTAAGGATGCTCGAGAGGACAAGTTGGCGTCTATCTGAGTGGCCAATACCAAGAAGCATGACTTCCAATCTTTCATGGAGACCTTTATTGCTGCTGCCACTCGGATTGCTGATGGAATCGACCAGGACCAGTTTGTCACGCCCTCCAGTCCTCCACCTGAGGAGTAAAAAACTTCTATGCTTCACCTTAAATTTGCCTCGGTATGCCGAGTGGTTTTTGTAACCGATAAACTTTTACAGGCTTGACGCCTGCGCATTTCTGAATCCGTTATCTGAACTTTGCTTATCATTCAATATGCTTGCATTTGCCTTCGAGCGAATTTTCTTCTTCACTCGGAATATATTTTAATGTTTGAGACACAGCTCTGAGGTGGTAAGCCCAGTCGACCTGCACTTCACCACTTTTTGGCAGGTAGGGATGGGGCACAGATGGAGTGTACATTGTATTTGTGGCGTAGCTCAGAGGGTGAAGGTTACAATCGACCTGCGCCTCGTCATCCTTGTAGATTGGAATAAATTAAGAACTTAGGCCAGCACTGGGCTGCATCTAAGCCTCCGAGTGGGAGGCTTGCTCTCCACTCGGTAGGGTTTTCAGATACTTAGGCGAGCACTGGGCTGCAGCTAAGCCCCCGAGTGAGAGGTTTGTTCTCCACTCGGTAGGATTTTCAGATACTTAGGCGAGCACTGGGCTGCAGCTAAGCCCCCGAGTGGGAGGTTTGCTCTCCACTCGGTAGGATTTTTAGATACTTAGGTGAGCACTGGGCTGCAGCTAAGCCCCCGAGTGGGAGGTTTTCTCTCCAGTCGGTAGGATTTTCAGATACTTAGGCGAGCACTGGGCTGCAGGTAAGCCCCCGAGTGGGAGGTTTGCTCTCCACTCTGTAGGATTTTCAGATACTTAGGCGAGCATTGGGCTGCAGCTAAGCCCCCGGGTGGGAGGTTTGCTCTCCACTCGGTAGGGTTTTCAGATACTTAGGCGAGCACTGGGCTGCAGCTAAGCCCCCGAGTGGGAGGTTTGCTCTCCACTCGGTAGGATTTTTCGTGGCGTAGCTCCGAAGGAGAAGGTAACAGTCGACCTACACCTCGTTGTCCTTGCAGAGCGCACGTTGTATTTGTGGCGTAGCTCGGAAAGAGAAGGTAGCAGTCGACCTGCACATCGTCCTCCTTGCGGAGCGCACATTGCATTTGTGGCATAGCTCGGAAGGAGAAGGTAGCAATCGACCTGCACCTCGTCCTCCTTGCGGAGCGCACATTGTATTTGTGGCGTAGCTCGGAAGGAGAAGGTAGCAATCGACCTGCACCTCGTCCTCCTTGTGGAGTGCACATTGTATTAAATACTTAGGCAAGTGCTGGACTGCAGCTAAGCCTTCGAGTAAGAGACCGGCTCATCACTCGGTAGGATTTCGAACACTTAGGTGAGTACTTGGACTGCAGCTAAGCCTCCGAGTGGGAGGCTGGCTCACCACTTGGTAGGATTTCAAACACTTAGGCGAGACTTGGACTGCAGCTAAGCCTCCAAGTGGGAGGCTGGCTCACCACTTGGTAGGATTTTAAAGTACTTAGGCGAAACGGATTCGTAGCTAAGCCCCCGAGTGGTAGGCTGGCTCAGCACTTGGTAGGATTTTAAAGTACTTAGGCGAAACAGATTCACAGCTAAGCCCCCGAGTGGGAGGCTGGCTCACCACTCGACAAGGATTTTTTTACAAACATAGGCGAAATGGATTCGCAGCTAAGCCACCCACTGGGGGATTTCTTATGTAAACAAAAGTAACAACAATCACTGGGGAAAATTATAACACTCTTGTCTTTGATAAATAAACTACAGAAGTACTTTTATTACATCTCATCTGAGTGAATACTTAAGTATAAAAGGGGCAGAGCAGCTCCGCGTTCCAAGCTCGGGGCTTGTCAATCTGGTGACCAACATTGTAAAGGCGGTACGCTCCATTGTGGAGAACTTTGGTGACGATGAAGGGACCTTCCGAAGTAAGAGCAAGCTTGTGTGGCTTCTGCTGATCCACTCGGAGAACCAAATCTCCTTCTTGGAAGGCTCGACTCTTCACATTTCTGGCATGGAAGCGACGTAAGTCCTACTGATAGATGGTCGATCGGATCATGGCCATCTCTCTTTCTTCCTCTAGAAGGTCGACTGCGTCTTGACGGGCTTGCTCTGCTTCATCTTCAGTGTAGAGTTCGACTCGGGGTGCATTGTGAAGCAGGTCACTCGGCAAGACTGCTTTAGCTCTGTAGACCAAGAAGAACGGAGTTCTCCTAGTCGACCGATTGGGAGTGCTCCTCAATCCCCAAAGTACTGACAGAAGTTCGTCGACCCATGCACCTGCCGCGTGCTTGAGATCGCGCATCAGTCGGGGTTTCAGTCCTTTGAGAATTAGACCATTTGCTTGTTCTGCTTGCCCGTTCGACTGGGGGGGAGCGACTGAAGCATAGTCGACTCGTGTGCCTTGAGATGCGCAAAAGGCTCTGAATTCTTCAGAATCTAAGTTTGACCCATTATCAGTGATGATGCTATGCGGAACTCCATATCTAAATATCAACTCTCTGATGAAGCTGATAGCAGTGCCATCATCCAGATTCTTTATAGGCTTAGCTTCAATCCATTTGGTAAACTTGTCGACTGCTACTAGCAAGTGAGTGAAGCGGCTCCTGCCAGTTCTCAGTGGTCCAACCATATCTAACCCCCAAACAGCGAAGGGCTAGACGAGTGGAGTGGTCTTCAAGGCTGAGGCAGGTTTGTGCGATAGATTGGAGTAAAACTGACATCCTTCACACTTGTCGACTATCTCCTTTGCCATTTCATTTGCTCTTGGCCAGTAAAATCCCGCTCGGTATGCTTTAGCCACAATGGTCCGAGAGGACGCATGATGGCCACAGGTCCCCGAGTGGATATCGTCAAGGATTATCCGACCTTCTTCTGGCGTTATACATTTCTGACCGACTCCAGTCGCGCTTTCTCTGTACAACTGTCCCTTTATCACGGTGAAGGCTTTGGATCAACGGACGATCTGTCGAGCCTCTTCTTCATTCTTTGGGAGCTCTTTCCTTAGGATATACGCGATGTACGGCTCTGTCCAGTCGGGAATGATGACCAAAGCTTCCATGAATAGGTCGACCACCGCTGGAACTTCAACTTTAGTCGGATCTGTGACACTTTTTGGCTGTGGAGCTTCTTCGGTGAAAGGATCCTCTTGAACTGATGGAGTATGGATGTGTTCCAAAAACACATTACTGGGAATGGTTTCTCTCTTGGAACCTATCTTCGCCAAATCATCAGCCGCTTGATTTTTCAGTCAGGGTATATGATGGAGCGCTAACCCTTCAAATTTCTTCTCAAGCTTTCTCACTGTGTTGCAGTAACTAGTCATGGCTGGGCTTCTAACGTCCCACTCCTTCATCACCTGATTGACCACCAAATCTGAGTCGCCATAAACCATTAGGCGACGGACGCCGAGTGAAATAGCCATACGCAACCCATACAAAGTGCTTCATATTCTGCTTCATTGTTGGAGGAATCAAAGTGGATCTGGAGCACATATCTGAGCTTATCTCCTCGGGGGGAAACCAATACTACCCCAGCACCGGAACCATCCAACATCTTAGAACCGTCAAAGAACATGGTCCAGTGCTCCGAGTGAACTTGAGTCGGTATTTGCTGTTCAATCCACTCGGCGATGAAATCTGCTACTGCTTGGGACTTAATGGCTTTCTTTGCCTCAAACTTGATATCAAGGGGAAGGAGTTCAATCACCCATTCTGCCACTCGACCAGTTGCATCTCTGTTGTGCAGAATCTCTGATAATGGGGCGTCGCCGACGACTGTAATGGAATGATCAGAGAAATAATGAGCAACCTTCTTCGTGGTCATATAAATTCCATATACAAGCTTCTGATAATGAGGGTATCTTTGCTTTGATGGGGTCAACACTTCAGAAAGATAATACACTGGGCGCTGAACTTTGAAAGCTTTTCCTTCTTCTTCCCGCTCGACCGTAAGTACTATACTGACGACTTGTCCTGTGGCTGCAATGTAAAGTAGCAATGACTCTTTGCTGATTGGGGCAGCAAGCACCGGCTGGGTGGAGAGCAGAGCTTTTAGCTCTGCAAACACTGCATCAGCTTCCGGAGTCCACTCGAACTTGTCTGACTTCTTCATCACTCGGTAAAGAGGCAATGCCTTTTCACCGAGACGAGAGATGAATCGACTTAAAGTGGCCAAGCATCCAGTAAGCTTCTGGACATCGTGCACATGCACAGGGCGTTTCATTCGAAGTATAGTGCCAACTTTTTCTGGGTTGGCGTCGACTCCTCGTTCGGAGACGAGAAAACCGAGTAACTTTCCGCCAGGAACTCCGAATGTGCACTTTGATGGATTAAGCTTGATATCATACCTCCTGAGATTGGCAAATGTTTCAGCGAGGTCAGTCAACAGGTCGGAACCCTTCCGTGATTTGACGACAATATCATCCATGTATGCTTCCACATTCCGACTGATTTGAGTGAGTAAACACTTCTGAATCATCCTCATGAACGTGGCTCCGGCATTCTTGAGGCCGAATGGCATGGTGACATAGCAGAAGCACCCGAATGGAGTGATGAAAGCTGTTTTGATCTCGTCGGGTCCATACAGACGGATCTGATGGCAACCGGAATAGGCGTCTAAAAAAGACAGGCGCTCACATCTCGCAGTCGAGTCGACTATTTTGTCGATGCGGGGGAGAGGAAAATGATCTTTCGGGCAGGCCCGATTGATATGTTTGAAATCAATGCACATGCGAAGTGACTTGTCCTTCTTGGGGACCATGACAACATTGGCGAGCCACTCGGAGTGGTAAATCTCTCAGATAAACTCTGCTGCTAGGAGCCGAGCCACCTCCTCGCCAATGGCCTTTCTCTTCTGGACGGTAGACTGTCAAAGATGTTCTTTGACAGGTTTCACTTTTGAGTCGACTCGTAGACGATGCTTAGCCAGCCCCCTGGGAACACCCGGCATGTCAGCAGGCTTCCATGCGAAGATGTCCCAGTTCTCATAGAGGAACTGGATGAGCGCTTCTTCCTATTTAGAGTCGAGTGTTGTGGAGATATGAGTCGGAGCAGCACTGGGGTCGGTCGGGTGAATGTGAACGGGCTTCATCTCACCGGACGACTGGAACGCTGACTCTGTGGCGGGCTTCTTGGCCCGCAATAAATCACTCGGATCTTTAGTTTTCTGGTATTCCTGCAGCTCCACCAGTGTTATCTGAGCATCAGCGAATTTTGAGCCCTTCTGAAAGCACTCTTCTGCCTTTTTCCGATTGCCAGTAATGGTGATCACACCCTTGGGGCCATGCATCTTCAATTTGAGGTACACGTAACATGGTCGAGCCATGAATCGTGCATAAGCTAGCCTGCCTAAAATAGCATGATAAGCACTCTAGAAATCCACAACTTCAAATGTCAACTTTTCTTTGCGGAAATGCTTTGAATCGCCGAAAACCACATCAAGAGCGATTTGGCCGAGTGACTCAGCCTTCTTCCCAGGAATGACTCCATGGAAAGTCATGTTGCTGGTACTGAGTTTGGACATCGGAATGCCCATCCCTTTTAGCGTCTCCGCATACAATATATTCAGGCCACTGCCACCATCCATCAGAACTTTAGTCAGTCGAGTGCCTTCGACGACTGGGTCGACCACCAAAGCTTGCCTCCCAGGGGTGGCTATGTGTGTCAGATGATCAGACTGGTCAAATGTGATGGCGGTCTGAGACCATTTCAGATAACTGGGTGTCGCCGGAGCAACCATATTCACCTCACAGTTGATAACTTTCAATCGACTTTTGCTTTCAATATTAGCAAAAATCATCAGAGTGGATTTGACATGGGGGTATCCTCCATCACTGTCCTCTTTGTCCTCAATTTTGTCCGACTCCTTTTCCTTATCTTTGGGCTATTTCCCCTGAAATTGCTGGATCAAGAGCCGACACTGCCGAGTGGTATGTTTCGGGTAAATGAAGTTATCCTCCTCATCTTTCTTCGTGTGGATGTGGCACGGCAAATCCATCACGTCATTTCCTTCCTTGTCTTTCACCTTATTAGGGTTCCAAGACCCTTTAGGCTTTCCTTTGAACTTTCCTTGAGTCATGGCCAAGGCTTCTCCGGGAGCGGCTGGCTCGGCTTTCCGCTTCTGCTTCCGACTAGAGTTCCCTCCCCTGGTTTCATGAGCGGTTGGCTTGTACTTGCCACTCCGGAGTTGATCCTCTTCTTCACCATTGGCATATTTGGTGGCAATCTCCATTATTCGACTCAGAGTCATGTCTCCGGTCCGACCGAATTTCAAACTTAACTCCCTATTCTTAACGCCTTCCTTGAAGGCATAAACTGCCTGGTGATCAGATACATTCTCCACCGTGTGATGCAATGTGATCCACCTCTGGATGTAATCCCTTAGAGTCTCATTCGACTTTTGCACACAAACCTGCAGCTCTGTCAACTCTGCTGGTCGCTTGCAAGTTCCTTCAAATGTTCTGACAAACACTCGGGCAAGATCCTCCCAAGTGTAAATGCTGCTAGGTGCCAACTGATTCAGCCATGCTCTGGCCGAGCCCTCCAACATAAGAGGTAGGTGTTTCATGGCCACCTCATCATTGCCGCTGCCAATCTGAACAACCACTCGGTAGTCCTCAAGCCAAGTATTGGGCTTGGACTCACCAGTGAACTTACTAACTCCAGTCGCCAACCTGAAGTTGGGAGGAATCACTGCGGCCCTGATGGCTCTGCTAAAACACTCTGGTCCTGAGACATGAACTCTGCTGCTGGTGGGCACATCTCTGTCATGGCCTTCTCGGTGAGCTCTGTTCCGGTCGACCAAACCTTGAACGATAATGGATCTCACATCAAAGCCTGGTTCTCTGGGGTCGACTGGAACTCTTCGCACAACACTGTGCTGGCGTCTGTCGTCTTGCTGTCGAGGGGCGTACGACCCACCCCTTGGGGGAGGAGTGGGCACTCGACGCCGATCATCGCGATCGAATCGGTCATCATACTGATCGCGCCGACCCCCTCGTCCCTCACGCCTCGGGGGAGATCTTGGGCTATGGGCCGACTGGACTATATTCGCAGTGACGGATCTGCTGTGAATCCTATTTCGCGACTATGATACAACTGAATTTTGATCCCCTGCTGCCCGGAGTAAGTCTATGATCTTCATCAAGCCTCTGCCAGCCTTTGACTGAGAGAGCTGAATTGACTCTGCTATACGGGCTGCAGCTGCAAGATTCTGAATCGAAGTTCGATATACCTGAGTTGGTGGTGGAAAGAGCTGACGTCGACTGGAGTCCGGTACCCGTTGCTGCGCACGCTCGTCGAGTGCTCGCTGGAGGTTCTCCAGTCGAGTATGCTCAGCCAAGTTGGCCAAACGCGTGTCCTCTAGGGCACGAGCCTCGAGGATTTCTCCTAAGATAGGAGTATGCAGAGCATCCATGTTCCGGCGGCGAAGATCTTCCCTTTGCAGCGAAGTGAGTGGCTGGGGTTGATACTCCTCGTGGACCTGCGCTGGGTCGCCTCTGCCGTCCCCTCCGTCGGTGCGGGGGAAGCCGGGAGGACTGCGCGGTCCATTGACCATCAGGACCTCCACCGCTGGATCACTGCTGTCGCACTCGGATGCAGTCTCTATGGAGCCAGTCGACAGATTGAACAGGCCGTAGAGAGGTTCGTCGGGCTCGATCGCCGCAACTTGGGGGGTGGCCGACTGGCAAGCCACTGCGTGCCTCACCCACCGCTGAAGCCTCGACCAACCTGAGCGCTTGCGCTGGCGGGAGACAGGGAGGGAGGACGACGCAGGGGTCGACCGATACGGGGTCGATGGTTGCCGCAGGAGGACGCCGTAGACACACGCGCGAAAGTGCGTTGCCCCGCAGACTGGGAGCGCGTCGATGTCGAGTGGAGCCTCCTGAAGCCAAGCGGAGTCGTCGACGATGAACGTGAGCGTGCCGAGACGGATCTCGCGGCCCTCAACCAAAACTCCACCAGAAACCATGATGAAGGAGATCGGAACAATCGCAACTTCTCCAATAAGTTGCTAAGACACTTGCCCCACGGTGGGCGCCAACTGTCGTGGTTCTAAGCCTGACAGTAGAATAGGGGGGTAGGTATGGAGAGGCAAGATCCTAGCTATGGAGTAGTTGTATACGCAAGAGATTTACGAGTTCAGGCCCTTCTCGGAGGAAGTAATAGCCCTACGTCTCGGAGCCCGGAGGCGGTCGACTGGATTATATGCATATGAGTTACAGGGGTGCGAACCCTTTACACCGAGGAGGGGGGTGGCTTATATAGAGTCCACCAGACCCCTCCAGCCCTCAGCTATATAGGGTTTAAGATACATTAAGGTCTGGCGTTACTGGTAACGCCCTACATAAAGTGCTATCATTACCATAAAGACTACTTAATGACAGACCGTTTGTGTGCAGAGTGACTCTAGATCTCCTGGTGGTTGAGTGAATGGCTTCATGGTCGAGTGTCTTTGAGTCCGTTGAGTGGAATCCTTCCAGGTCGACTAAAAGGTAGTTTCTTCTATATATGTCCTTGGGGAGGGTACCTTGGACAGGTCCATGATCCTACCCTAGGTACATGACTTCATCAACCACCATAACTATAGTAGTATTTTCCTCCATGTATCTAGTATAGTTTGAGCACTTTTGTAATGATAGATAGACCGTTGTATGCCCTTGCTTGTTTGAATGAAGTGTTTTGATTGCATTTGTCTCATGTGCATATGGGTAGTGTTTTCCCTCTAGACCTCATTCTATTCTGTATTCTCATCTTTTCTAAACCCTCATATGCCTCCGAGACGTGACAATGGATTTGCTTTCCCACCGGAGCTCACTCAGTTGATCCAGCAACAGAATGCCTTGATGTAGTTGTTAGTCCAGAACCAGAATCAGGGGAACAACAACAACAACAACCCACCACCACCACCACCTGTTGATCACTTAACCCATTTTCTTAGGCTGAATCCGCCGTTGTTCTCCATTAGCACCAAGCCGATTGTTGCAAATGATTGGCTTCGCAAGATAGCCAGGGAGTTGACCACTGCAGGATGCACAAATGCGGAGAAGGTGCAATTTGCCGCACATCAGCCTGAAGGACCCGCAGCATAATGGTGGGAGAATTTCACAGCCACCTATCCAGTAGACACTATCACATGGGATCAGTTTCAGCAGGCTTTCCGTACTGCCCATGTTTCAGCAGGAGCTATGGCCATGAAGAAGTGTGAGTTTCGCAACTTACGCCAGGGAGGACGTACAGTTGGCCAGTATGTGGATGACTTTAGTAAGCTAGCACGTTATGCCCCAGATGACGTTGCTACGGATGCAGCTAAGCAAGAGAAGTTTCTGGAAGGACTGAATGATGAGATGAGTATGCAATTGATGGTAGCAAGTTTCAATAACAACCACAAGTTGGTAGATAGAGATCTCATGATTGAAGGGAAGCAGCAACAGATTGAGAACCGCAAGAGGAGTATGGACAAGGGAAGTACAATTCTGGAGCTCAGCAGAAGCCACGTTTTACCCCGAAATCAGGAGGCAATTCCAGCATACCCATGGAGGTGGTAGCTCACACAACCATAATGGTTCCAAGAATGGTAATGGAATGGAGGAAGCAATGGCCAGAACTATACCAATCCCTCAACACCAACCAAGAGAGATTTGAGTCAAGTCACTTGCTTTAAGTGCCAGAAGACTGGACATTACGCCAATGAATGTCCTGAAGGTCAGAATGGAAATAGCAATGGAAGCTCGGGGAAGAAGCCGAACCCTTTCAACCGGGGACAGGTGAACCACATTAATGTGGAGGAGATTGAAGCCCAACCAGATGCAGTAATAGGTAAGTTTTTGGTTAAGTCATTTACTTCACTCGTTCTTTTTGATACTGGTGCATCGCATTCATACATATCAAGGGATTTGTGGATATGTATAAACTGCCCACCAAGGTTCTAGGAACACCCATGTTAGTAACCTCACCAGGAGCGGAGTATATGGCCAGTCGATGATGTTTTCAAGTGCCGTTGAGTATAGGCAAGCATGTCTTCCCCTCAGATTTAATCATTTTGGAATCTCAAGGTTTGGATGTGATTCTGAGTATGGATTGGCTATCGATGTATGGAGGAAACATCGATTGCGCCAGTAAGTCAATTTTGCTTACTACCCCAGAAGGGAGAAGGATCAAGTATGTATCAAGACATGAGCCGAAGAGGATGCACGTAAATTCCTTATCAGGAGTTGTGCAGGAGGAAGTACCAGTAGTGAAGGATTTTCCTGATGTATTTCCAGAAGAGTTGCCAGGCATGCCATCGGATAGAGACATCGAGTTTTTGATTGAGCTTTTGCCAGGCACAGGACCAATATCTAAGAGACCGTACCGGATGCCCGCTAAGGATTTGGAGGAAATTAAGAAGCAGATTAAAGAGTTACTGGATAAAGGTTATATTCGCCCAAGTTCTTTGCCTTGGGGATCACTAGTACTTCTAGTGGAGAAGAAGGATGGATCATTGAGGATGGTTGTTGACTATCGAGGATTGAATGCATTAACAATCAAGAACAAGTACCCACTGCCGATGATCAATGATATGTTTGACCGATTGCAAGGAGCAAAGGTATTTTCCAAGATCGATTTGCGATCAGGATACCATCAGTTGAAGATTCGAGAGAAGGATATACCTAAGACGGCTTTTACCACTAGGTATGGGCTATACGAGTATACCGTTATGTCATTTGGTTTGACTAACGCACCTGCCTATTTCATGAACATGATGAACAAAGTATTTATGGAGTTTCTGGATAAGTTCGTCGTGGTATTCATTGATGAAATTTTGGTCTACTCAAAGAACGAAGAAGAGCATAAGGAGCATTTGCATTTCGTATTGGAGAAGCTCAGAGAACACCAGTTATATGCCAAGATCAGCAAGTGTGAATTTTGGTTGAAGGAAGTTGGATTCCTCGGACATGTTATATCCAGAGAAGGTATAGCAGTAGACCCCACCAAG
The DNA here is from genome assembly GCF_018294505.1 of Triticum aestivum. Lineage (NCBI taxonomy): Eukaryota > Viridiplantae > Streptophyta > Magnoliopsida > Poales > Poaceae > Triticum > Triticum aestivum. The sequence goes on along the minus strand of NC_057795.1, from coordinate 204,829,406 downwards.
GTTGTCACCGTGACAAATTGGGTAGCACCAACAACAGTTGGAGAGATCCGGAGTTTTCTTGGGCTAGCAGGATACTACCAGAGATTTATTGAGAACTTCTCAAAGATTGCAAAACCTATGACGGAACTGTTGAAGAAGGATACCAAGTTCAATTGGACTGAGGAATGTGAGGCCAGTTTCCAAGAATTGAAGAAATGTTTGGTTACCTCGCCAGTGTTGATTCTGCCAGATCAGAGCAAGGATTACGAGGTGTATTGCGATGCTTCACGTCGAGGACTTGGAGCAGTGCTTATGCAGGAGGGGAGAGTTGTTTCGTATGCTTCATGACAGCTTAAGCCTCATGAGTTGAATTATGCCACACATGATTTGGAGTTAGCATCCGTAGTGCATGCGTTGAAGACTTGGAGACATTTTCTTATCGGAAATCATTGTGAGGTGTACACGGATCACAAGAGTTTGAAGTACATTTTCACGCAGAAGGAGTTGAATCTCAGGCAGAGGAGATGGTTGGAACTCACCAAAGATTATGATAGGAGGTTGCATTACCACCCGGGAAAGGCTAACGTAGTAGCCGACGTGTTGAGCCGTAAGAGCCATGTCAATACACTCATGACCGGGGAGTTACAGAAGGAGTTAGCTGAGGACCTTCGTGAACTATGTTTAGAGATAGTTCCGAGAGGCTATGTAGCAGCATTGGAGATTCAGTCTACTTTGATGGATAAGATCAGAGAAGCCCAGAAGACCGACAAGGAAATTGCCGAGATAAAGGAGAAGATGAGAAAAGGAAAAGCTAAAGGATTTCGTGAGGATGAGCACAATACCTTATGGTTTGAGGACCGTGTTTATGTGCCTAATGACCCAGACATCAGGAAGTTGATTCTGCAAGAGGCCCATGATTCACCATATTCGATTCACCCAGGAAATACCAAGATGTATTTGGATTTGAAGGACACTTTCTAGTGGACCGGAATGAAGAAGGATATTGCGGAGTATGTAGCAGTTTGTGATGTATGTCAGAGAGTAAAGGCAGAGCATCAGAAGCCAGCAGGATTGTTACAACCATTGCCGATACCCGAATGGAAGTGGGTAAACTAGGCATGGATTTTATCACGGGATCGCCTAGGACTCGTTCAGGCTGTGACTCGATTTGGGTTGTAGTCGATCGTTTGACGAAGGTAGCTCATTTCATTCCAGTGAAGACCACCTACACCAGTGCTAAGTTAGCCAAGATATACATGACCAGGATCGTATGTCTGCATGGAGTTCCGAGGAGCATTGTATCAGATAGAGGAACCCAGTTTACCTCAAAGTTCTGGAATCAGTTGCACGAAACTTTGGGTACCAGGCTAGAGTTCAGTACATCCTTTCATCCGCAGACAGATGGACAGACCGAGAGAGTCAATCAGATTTTGGAGGATATGCTGAGAGCTTGTTCGCTAGATTACGGATCTAGTTGGGATGACATTTGCCATATGCAGAGTTCTTTTACAACAATAGTTATCAATCTAGTTTGAAGATGGCCCCTTTCGAAGCCTTATACAGAAGGAGGTGCAGGACCCCGTTGTCGTTGGATGAAGTTGGAGACCGCCAGTTGTTTGGACTGGATTTGATTAAGGAGACTGAACGGAAAGTGAAGTTGATTCGCGACAGGCTCAAGGTAGCCCAGTCCAGGCAGAAAAGCTATGCTGATTCAAAACGCAAGGAGACAGTTTACGAAGTCGGAGATAGAGTCTATCTTCGTGTATCACCACTTCGAGGAGTTAAGTGTTTTGGAGTTAAGGGAAAGTTGGCACCACGTTTTGTGGGACCATACAAAGTTTTGGAGCGTATGGGAGAAGTTGCCTACAAGTTGGAATTGCCCGAAGGATTGTCAGTAGTTCATGATGTATTCCACGTTTCCCAGTTGAAGAAGTGCCACGCAGAGATGGCTGATATACCGCTAAGAGATACAGTGCCGCTAGAGGCGATTCAGTTGGACAGTAATTTGACCTATGAGGAGAACCCAGTTAAGATTCTTGAGTATGCCAGCCGAGTCACCCGCAGTAAGGTTATCAAGTTTTGCAAAGTTCAGTGGAGCCACCACACCGAGGATGAAGCCACCTGGGAGAGAGACGAAGATCTGCTGAAGGACCACCCTCACCTATTTGCTAGCAAACCCGAATCTCGAGGGCGAGATTCATCTTAAGGGGTTAGGTTTATAACATCCCAAATTTTCAATTTGGAATGTTATACAATAGATCATTATTGCACATCATATTTATTGCATTTTTGTCTCAACCCTAGAAATTCTACGCAACTCAAGGACCCACAGAGAGCGTTGGGGATTTCGTAAATTTCATATTTGAGTTTTCTCAAATTTTGAAAATAGGCTCATTTGATTTTATTTATTTTATCTTCAATTATTTCAATTATAAAAATATGAGAGAGGGAATAAAATGACTTTCCCAAAATAAAGAAATATTAAGGATTTAATAATAAAATCAAATAAGATTTTATTTTGGATTTTATTGCTGTTTTATTTGAATTTAGGAAAAATGCGCGTTTTTCAAAATTGTATTTAGGCCCCAAATAAATGTTCATCTAAACCGGCTTGATTTTAGGGGCCGGGGAAAATTTATTTCAGGATTTTTGGAGTCCGTTTATTATTTCTTTTAATTGTTTTTCTGCGCGTAATGTTTTAAAAAGAAACGAACCGACCTACCGGGCCGTGTCCGTCCGGGACTCCGACCCGGTCGGCCTTTAAAGCCTGAGGAGCCGAGCCGCCCCAGCCCAGCTGCCCCGCCCCCGAACCCTAGCACCGCCGCCGTCCGCCGCCGCCACCGCCGTCCGCCGCCGCCACCGCCGCGTCCTACCGCCGCCGCCGCCGGAGTCCGC
>NC_057795.1:204822567-204826055 GCF_018294505.1 Triticum aestivum | reverse complement strand
CCGCCGCCGTCGGAGTTCGCCGCCGTCGCCGCCGCCGCCCCACCGCCAGAGGTAGCCACCGCCGCCGCCGGTTTTTCGCCGGTTAACCATTTTTTTTATAAAAAACCGTGGTTTTTATTTTATTTTATTAGATCGTTAATTTTTTATTTTTTCCGATTTAGTTATTTACCGAACGCCCGTTCGTTCGTTCGTTTTAACAAACGGTTTTCATTTTTTTCCGCAGACAGCGAACGTTCGTTCGTTAGATTGTTCGTCAGTTTTTCTTATTATCGGATTTTCCGCAATTATATGTGATTGCGATTTCTGATCCGATTTTCGTTCTAGTATAACTTTCCGCTCGTTTATTGGAATTAGGCGATTCAAGCGCCTAGAATTTCGTCTTGAAACCCTCTTTCCGTTTAATCTACTCAAACAAGTTTTTTGCTTCTGTAAAATTTGACCTATGTCCAGATTAGTAAACGAAGCTTGTTTCTTTCGTCGTTTGACTTTCGTTGCTTCATTTGATTTGATTCTTTTTGCAAACCGAAGTTCTTAAGTTGAACTTTCTGGTTAGATCTCTTATTTGAGTTTTACCTGTTCATTAGATGAGTACTTATTGTATGCTTGTTTGTTTGTTTGCGATAGAGTACCCGGATTGCGCCACTTGCTACTTCGAATCCTTAGGTTTCATGGATCATCAGCAAGGCAAGTAACACTTTGATCATACCTCTTTATTACCCAGTTTTATGCATTAGATCAATCCTCAAACAATTGCATGATTAGGATCTGATTAATACATGGGTTTTGGGAAGTAGATGAGGTAGTACCTATCACCCGTTTTATTATCAAACCCTTGGGAGTTACTTCTACGTTTGCTTATCATGCCATGCTATGCTAGTAGACGTGTATTGGGTGAGTGTATCCATGACAGATGTGAGATTGTTAAATTAATGTTTTATTTAAGGTGGCAACTTTAATACACATCTGGGTGGATTGAGGTACCTGGGTATTCCAGGATTGCCTATTGTTTTTCTTTATAGACCGCCACCCAGGCTCAAAGGGATCATGATTAGCTGTGTCCCCGATTATGGACGTTTTGAGTATCTAGTACTTGGATTATCATGTGAATCTCGACATGTTTCTTTAATTAATATTGTTGATTTTGTTTATTGATGATATTCTAATTGGGATTGAGAATGCTGTCAACCATTCTCAATGTTTAACAACCACCATGATAGTTAAATAAAATTTATTCCTTTGCAGTAGGGAAAAATTGGCTTTATGCAAAATTGTAACCATAGAGCTTTCCACCAGCCATATATGCATGTAGTATAGCATTATTATTTCATTACTCTCGATGTGTTACATTGCCAGCATATTCCATGTGCTAACCCATTTTGGGCTGCAACGTTCATGTTGCAGACTTTTCAGACGACGAGTAAGATGCCTTAGGATCGTGGTTCTATACTCAGTGATGCCGTTGGAGTTGATGGACTCACTTATCTTCCAAGCCTTTCGCTGTTATCGTTATTAGATGGCCTTAAGCCATATTTATTGTAATAAGCTCTCTTTGGAGACATTCGATGTAATAAGTGTGTGATTGCTACTCTGTTATAAATCCTTCGAGTACTGTGCGTGTCTGCATTACTGATCCAGGGATGACACTGATGCACAGAGATCAGACTATTTGAGGTCTGGTCACTACAATCATGTAGACTTGAGCAACAACGTGTAGCCCCCAAGGGCCGGCTCATTACAATGGGATTAGTCGGGTCTTCAATAAAGTGAGCCAAAAAATGACTTTGCATTAGCCCCCAAGTGCAATGGTGCATGCTGGCAGTGACATGGGACTTGCATATTTGATATAATCTCAATCTGAATAATGTAGCCCCCAAGTGCCGGGTCGTAAGCCTGCAGCAACTCGGGACTATTCCTTCCAATGTAGAATAAATCATATCCATTGATAAAATAATAGCCATTGCACCAAAGAGACTTTGAATACCTTATCTGTTGACAAGTAAATCTAGAGTTTAAATACTCGGCGGCTCTTGGCTGTTGGCGATTTAATAAGCCTCCATTGTTAGCAGGAATTTTTATACCCCGACAGCTTATAGCCTTTGGGAAAATCTAGAACGGATAATCATTTTGAAGCATCAATTTTGATAATGAGCTTTGAACTTAATCATTTATATAAGTCATATTTCTGCAAATCCTGCATAGAGTTTAAACAACATATGCCCTGACGACTGTGGAATTGGCTCATACTACCGGCTTACATCGCCGTATCCAATAAGGGCAATAATCCAATGATTGATAAGCGCATGATTTCAATGGCACAATCAAAAATATATCGGCGACTTAAAGTCCATAGCCAAGGCCAGTTTAACATAATCATGTATAAACAATATCATACATGTGAATATTGAATTTGTACTACCGGTTTATGTGACCTATGTAGTAAGGGTGATAACCCAATCTTTAGAAGCGAAAACTTCCAAATACTTATGATTGTCATATGCTGGCGAATTATCATTCAAAGTCAAGTCGGGTTAATTGAAAACACATATATGCTTAAAATATGAGCAAAAAGTCTCAAGACAAACCCAAAAGACTGTTTTCAAAAAACTTAAGTCAAACAGAGAGAAAAAGCAAGGCTTCTGATTCGAATACGATCAGTAAACCAGACCAAAAGGGGTTAAGCTAGAATTCAAATACGATCAATAAGCCCCCTAGTGGTTTTGGCGTTGCGCCGATCAAGAGGCTACCAACAGTGTAACGCCCCGGTTCCGATGCGCCAGGTGTCCGCCAGTTATTCGCCGTAGTTGCCATGTCATTTGCTTGCGTGTTGCATTTTATCATGTCATCATGTGCATCTCATTTTGCATACGTGTTCGTCTCATGCATCCGAGCATTTTCCCCGTTGTCCGTTTTGCAATCTGGCACTCCTATGTCCTCCGGCGTTCCCCTTTTGTCTCCTATTGTGAGCGGGTGTTAAACTTTCTCGGAATGGACCGAGCCTTGCCAAGCGGCCTTGGTATACCACCGGTAGACCGCCTGTCAAGTTTCGTGTCATTTGGAGGTCGTTTGGTACTCCAACGGTTAACCGGGTAACCGCAAAAGCCTCTCTCTCTTTGCAGCCCAACACCCTTCCAAAGTGGCCCAAAACCCACCTAACTCCCCTCCATGCTCTTAGTCGTTCGATCACGATCGCGTGGCCGAAAACCGCTCCTCATTTGGACTCTCCTAGCTCCCTCTACCTATAAAACTAGCCCCCTCCCCCAAAATTCGTGGATGAATCCCCCCGAAACCCTAAAAATCCCCTCTCCGCGCACCAGACATGTCTGCTCCGCCGCCGGACATGTCCAACCACCGTCCCTCGCCCAACCAGGAGATGCCACATGTCCCAGCACCGCCGTCCTCCGCCGCAGGCCCGCCGGGCTTGCGGGGAGCCCGCCCCGGGCCGCCCCGGGCCCAATCCCGCGCGCCCTCCGCCTCCCGCGCCGGTCGCC
>NC_057795.1:204814989-204822090 GCF_018294505.1 Triticum aestivum | reverse complement strand
CAGCCGCTGCCGGCGCCGCCCTCGCCGCGTCCGCCGCACCGGAGCTCGCCTCCACGGTGCCCCGGCTCCGCCCACCGCGCACCTCGCCGGGATCCGGCCGGATCCGGCGAGATCCGGCCCGGATCCGCCTTCCCAACACCTTCCCCGTCCAACTCTGGCAAAGATTCCGGCCCCATCTCCGACGTGCCTCGTAAACCGTGCAGATCCGGAGGTTGACCCCGAATCCACCAAGTCCCAGATTTCTGACATAATCATGCCATGTTCATCATGCCGTATCTCTGCATCCGTAGCTCCGTTTCGTGTGTGTAATATGTCAAATTGTTTGTCTCGAAGAGTACATCATTTCATTCCATTGCATCATATTCATTTGAGGTCATCTAGATGACCGAATCATCGTTGTAAGAGTGCTTCATGATGTTTTCTGCTGTCTGTTATCAGAACGAGCTCATTTGTCATTTTTGCCATGATTGATGTGTGCATCCTATGAGGTTGATGTCTACATGTGTTTTGAACTATGCTACATCTTCTTTAAAGAGGTGCTTACCATGTATTTTTGTGATCAATGTGGTGACTAGCACAAGCATGCAAACTAGGCATCGTGATGTTACTGATTTTAGTCCCTGTTCTGCTGTTATTTTGATGCCATGTAAACTTGATGCTACAGAGGGATCCATGCATATTTTGAGATACTTCAGTAAGGGTGTTTTGAACATGTGGTTATTGTCTATCCATTCATGCCCTTTTCTGCAATTATGGAGTAGTCTAGCATGTCATTTTCATGCTCTACTTTTGCTTCAAAATGTTTCCTGGCAGATTGTTTACATGTTATTCAATTTGGCCAAGCTTGCTATAGTTGATCCTTGCATGCTATGGACTTGTTCTTGACTTGGTTTGTTACACAAACATGTCTTCTTGATGATGCTATACTTATCTTGTCATGCAATGACTTGTGGTGAGTATCAAGCTTGTTAAGTAGTGTTCATGATGTTGCTGTTTTGCTAGGCTGAATCTGTTATTTCGCGTTGCTATGTAAACGTGTTGCTACTAATCATTCTATGCATAATGTGGAGATGTTCTATAAACATGTTTTGATCTACATGTCATCCTCTATCCATCCATGCCCCTGGTTGCATTTATAGCTTGCTGTAGTTTGTTCATATCTTGCTCCAAAGTTGCTTCATAATGTTGCTGTCAGCCTGTTTACATTAAGTTCAGTTGTTACCATGTGTTTTGCTAGTGATCCATGCACCCTATGACCTTGATATTGCCATGCTTAGCTTCACAAATATGTCTTCTTACTGTTGGGTGCCTTGCCATGCCATGTTTTGCTCTGTAGTGAGTTGCACAAGCTCATCTACATGCCTTCATAATTATGTTCCTGCCATGTTTGAATATGTAATATAACTTGCTATGTTTACATGGGTGCCATCATATTTTCTGATCCTTTTTGGCTTATGGTCAGTAAGGGACTTTTGATCTATGCTTTGAGTAGATTCATGCCATGCCTTTGTTTGCCATGATAAGTTCCTATAACATGTTGTTTGATAGATCTAAACATTGCAACCTGGTGATATTTTCTGCAAAGTCTGAATTGTTATAACTTGCAATCTTTCCATGCGTGTTTGAGCATGTTCTAGTGATTTCTGCAGATAGCCCAGTGTTCATGTTTTTAATGCTTTACCTGTACATCATGCCCATGCCTTTTGTTTTCTTGTTGTGGTGCTGTAGCATGTTGTTTTAATGCTTGCAATATGCCTAGTTGCTGTTTTGGACTGATTGTTGCTATAACTTGTTTCATGTGTGTGTGTTGAACCGTTGCTCCATTTTGAGTGTGCTCTATATGAAACTTGCTTAGAATTACATGTAGCTTCATATTATCATGTTGCATCCATGTTTTCAGGTGTCTGCTTGATGTTTGTATGCATTTTGCATCAATGCCATGTTTAACTTGTTTTGCTCATATCTTCTAAGCCGTAGCTCCAAATCTAATGAACTTTATATGTAACTTGACTAGAATCTTGTGTAGATCATCTTTGTGCATTTTAACTTGCTGTTTAACAACTTGAACATAAGGTTTATTCAGATCTGGACCAATTTCGAAATTTGCATATGAGGACTTACCGGAATTGTTATATGTTGTTCCCGGCCTCATTTAAACTTGCCTTGATGTGTCGCTCTTGTTTGCTTCATCTCTTGTCATGAGTAGCCTTCATGTAGCTTTGTCATGCATCATGCTTGTTGTGCATCATGCCTTGTTCTTGTGTGGTGTGTTTACCATGTTGTGTGCTTCTTCTTGTTAGTTCCTGTTTCGTTGCGATCATGAGGATTCGTTCGTCTACGCTTGGTTCGGCTTCATCCGTTCGTCTCCTTCATGGACTCCTTCTTCTTCCTAGCGGGATTTCAGGCAAGGTGACCGCTACCCTGGATCTCACTACTATCATTGCTATGCTAGTTGCTTCGTTCTATCGCTATGCTGTGCTACCTATCACCTGTTTATCAAGCCATCCCAAATTGCCATGAACCTCTAACCTTTGACACCTTTCCTATGCAAACCGTTGTTTGGCTATGTTACCGCTTTTGCTCAGCCCCTCTTATAGCGTTGCTAGTTGCAGGTGAAGTTGAAGATTGCTCCATGGTGGACGGGATTTTGGTTGGGATATCACAATATCTCTTATATTATTAATGCATCTATATACTTGGTAAAGGGTGGAAGACTTGGCCTTTTGCCTGGTGTTTTGTTCCACTCTTGCCGCCGTAGTTTCCGTCATACCGGTGTTATGTTCCCGGATTTTGCGTTCCTTACGCGGTCGGGTGATTTATGGGACCCCCTCGACAGTTTGCTTTGAATAAAACTCCTCTAGCAAGGCCCAACCTTAGTTTTACCATTTGCCTCACCACCACCTATCCCTTTCCCTTGGGTCGGCCAGCCCGAGGGTCATCTTTATTTTAGCCCCCCCGGGCCAGTGCGTGTCTAAGTGTTGGTCCGAACCGAGCGATGTCCGGCGCCCCCTGGGCAACCAGGGTCTATGCCAACCCGACGTCTTGCTCATCCGGTGTGCCCTGAGAACAAGATATGTGCAGCTCCTATCGGGATTTGTCGGCGCATCGGGCGGCTTTGCTGGTCTTGTTTTACCATTGTCGAAATGTCTTGTAAACCGGGATTCCGAGTTTGATCGGGTCTTCCTGGGAGAAGGTCTATTCCTTTGTTGATCGCGAGAGCTTGTCATGGGCTAAGTTGGGACACCCCTACAGGGTATAATCTTTCGAAAGCCGTGCCTGCGGTTATAGGTAGATGGGAATTTGTTAATGTCCGGTTGTAGATAACTTGACACCAGATACGAATTAAAACGCATCAACCGCGTGTGTAGCCGTGATGGTCTTTTTTCGGCGAAGTCCAGGAAGTGAGAACGGTTTCTGTGTTATGTTTGACGTAAGTAGGAGTTCAGGATCACTTCTTGATCATTGCTAGCTTCGACCGTTCCTCTTGCGCTCTTCTCGCTCTTATTTGCGTATGTTAGCCACCATATATGCTTAGTCGCTGCTGTAGCCTCACCACTTTACCCCTTCCTTTCCGTTTAAGCTTTGCTAGTCTTGATACCCATGGTAATGGGATTGCCGTGTCCTCGTGGCTCACAGATTACTACAACAACAGTTGCAGGTACAGGTTTATGCGATGATCATGACGCGAGAGCGATGCTTGCTTGCGTTGAGTTCTTCTTCTGCTTCTTCTTCGATCAGGGGATAGGTTCCAGGTCGGCAGCCTGGGCTAGCAGGGTGGATGTCATCTGAGTCTCTGTTTGTGTTTCATCCGTAGTCGGATGATGCTCTGATGTATTGTGATGTTGTATTCGTGTGGCATTGTATGCCTTATGTATGTATCCCCATCTATTATGTAATGTTGATGTAATGATATCCACCTTGCAAAAGTGTTTCAATATGCGGGTCTATCCTTGGTGGGACCTTCGAGTTCCTTTTGGATAGTGTCGCATATTGGGCGTGACAAGTTGGTATCAGAGCCTCGACCGACCCTAGGAGCCCCCTTGATTGATCGTGTAGTTTGGCCGATGTTGAGTCTAGAAGAAAACTGTTTTCTGAGTCTAGTTATATCGGAGAGTAGGAATTCTTTTTACTCCTCAGCCCCTTCGTCGCTCTGGTCAGGAATCTTGACGTAGGTGTTTTTGAATTACTTCTCTTCCCCTTCAAATTTTTCTTTAGGATCACGCAGTTGGTTTTCCGATCGTTGTTCCTCAGCTCTTTTCATCCGGTGCATTTCTCATCAAGTTGACTCGAGCCTCTTCATCTTTGAGTTCAATCCTCAGTTGTTTTCTTTTCCCACCCGCCCACCCTTCTTCTTCTCGGAACCGGAGTCCGTAATCGAGTATCCATCCTACTCGTGCGAAGTCGTTGTTTTCTTCCCTCAATGATTTCAACTGGTGTTTTCTCTTCAAGTTATTCGTCGATTTCCCCTTCCAAGATGATTTTGTTTTCCCGCCCTCCCACCCTTTCTCTTCCCGGAGTCTGAGTCTCTCTCGACAATCTATTTCATTCGTGTGGAGCCTCTTCAGTCTTTCGTAAATTAATTCAACCGGTGAATTCTCATCTTGTTCGTCATTTTTCATCCCTTTCTTTTTCCGGTGGACCCAATTCAAGTATTCGGTGTTGATCATATTCTTTCCCTCGGATCAAGTGTTCTCCTTGCTCGTTCGCCTCTCGCCAGTTTATCCTTCCGGAGTGTTTAAGACATCTCAGGAGATTCGTCTGTGTTCCAATTAATTCGAGGTTGTCACCTCATTCAAATATTTCAATTGTTCCGGTGCATCATCTATCTGTTCAATAATCCTTTTCAACGGTGTATTCTCTTCATTGGGCCCTAACCCACAGGTCTTTTCCCAGGATCTTACCTGACTCTTCTAATTCCCCCGGAGTTATTCTCAAATCCTGTTGAAGTTTGACGTAAGTATGAATTTCATCAGTTAGATGCCATCTCCAAGATCGCTTTCAAATTCTTTTCATCTTTGGCTCAACCTCTCTGCTTTTCATTCTCCCGGAGTATCTCAGTAATTTCGGTGGTGTTTCTCATCGTCATTTGAAGACCGAAGAAGAGGTTTTCTCTTAAATCTTGTCCGTTCTCCCGAAGATTCATGTCGCTAGCTTGATGCTATCCGCTCAAGTTGTTTCCAGTCATGCCATTCTTTTTCATCCATCCGGAGTATTTCAGGAGTTGTTTTCCCGTTTCTTTCACCGGAGGCCATCGTTCAAAAGAATTCTTCGTCCTCAGATTTCAGCTCTTGATCCCGGTGCTTCGTTCAAGTATTCTTTAATCAGATCATGATCTCTTTGTTCTTCTGCATCTAAATCCCCTCAAGCATATTTGTTCTTCTAATTCTTCCGGTGATTATCTCTCTTTCGTCAGTCATTTTCAATTCTACCGGTGGTTCCTTAAGATTCCTTTGTCTTTGATTATCATTTCAATTTCATTCGTTCTTTTCAATTCTACCGGTGGTTCATGAAGACCTTCTCAAGTTTGCGATATGTCACTTCTCAATCCTTTTCAAGAGGAATAAGTAGTATGAAAAATCCATTGCTTGTCATCAATTTAATTTGATGAAGGATAAGCATACAATAAATCTTATTCTTATTTCCTAGAGGTGATTCAATCCCTTCCTTCAGAGTTTGTTCTTGATGAATAAATTCTAGTTCCAAGTGTGTTCACCTTTTCTTTTCTGGAGTTCAATTTCCTCAGCCATTTCGTCGGAACCTCCATCTAAATCATCGCAAGGCTCATCTTATTCTTTCCATCCTTCAATCTTATCTCGTCACCCTTTTGTACCGGAGTTCTTCATGGTGGTTCTTCATGATTTAATTCATTCTTCAAGAGTTCATCAAGATTCTTGTCGGTGGAGTTCAAGTATCTTTTCTTCTCGCGTCTTGAAGTGCAATTAATTCTCCGTATTCTTTTGAAGTGGAGTTTTGCAGTTCTTCGTTCTTCTCAGATATTCAACTCCGTTCAATCCTTCCTTCTAAGCTCTTTTCATTCAATTCTTTCAATTCATTCCGGAGGTTTTGTGTCATGCCTTCATCAAGTATCGTTCCATCCTCTCTAGTTCATGTTCTATTCATCCATGTTTTAACCGGAGTGCTGCCCAAATCCTTTCAGTCTTATTCGTTTCTTATCTCGTTCTAACCGGAGTGCTTTCATAATCTATCTGATTCCGTGAGCTTTTGATTCTCGTCATTCTCGTCGTTCCTCTCTTTTTCTCGAGTGCTCTCGATTCTTTGCTTCTTCTCTTGAGTTCTTGGTTCACCTCTTCCCCTTTTCCCTTCCGTCTCGGTCCTAAGATCTCGGGACGAGATCTCTTGTTAGTGGAGGAGTGTTGTAACGCCCCGGTTCCGATACGCCAGGTGTCCGCCAGTTATTCGCCGTAGTTGCCATGTCATTTGCTTGCCTGTTGCATTTTATCATGTCATCATGTTCATCTCATTTTGCATATGTGTTCGTCTCATGCATCCAAGCATTTTCCCCGTTGTCAGTTTTGCAATCCGGCACTCCTATGTCCTCCGACGTTCCCCTTTTGTCTCCTGTTGTGAGCGGGTGTTAAACTTTCTCGGAATGGACCGAGCCTTGCCAAGCGGCCTTGGTATACCACCGGTAGACCGCCTGTCAAGTTTCGTGTCATTTGGAGGTCGTTGGTACTCCAATGGTTAACCGGGTAACCGCAAAAGCCTCTCTCTCTTTGCAGCCCAACACCCTTCCAAAGTGGCCCAAAACCCACCTAACTCCCCTCCATGCTCTTGGTCGTTCGATCACGATCGCGTGGCCGAAAACCGCTCCTCATTTGGACTCTCCTAGCTCCCTCTACCTATAAAACTAGCCCCCTCCCTCGAAAGTCGCGGATGAATCCCCCCGAAACCCTAAAAATCCCCTCTCCGCGCACCGGACATGTCCGCTCCACCGCCGGACATGTCCAGCCGCCGTCCCTCGCCCAACCAGGAGATGCCACGTGTCCCAGTGCCGCCGTCCTCCACCGCAGGCCCGCCGGGCCCGCGGGGAGCCCGCCCCGGGCCCGATCCCGCGCGCCCTCCGCCTCCCGTGCCGGTCGC
>NC_057795.1:204767490-204814631 GCF_018294505.1 Triticum aestivum | reverse complement strand
TGCCGCGTCCGCCGCGCCGGAGCTCGCCTCCGCCGTGCCCCAGCTCCGCCCGCCGCGCACCTTGCCGGGATCCGGCCGAATCCGGCGAGATCCGGCCTGGATCCGCCTCCCCGGCACCTTCCCCGTCCAACTCCGGCGAAGATTCCGGCCCCATCTCCGACGTGCCTCGTAAACCATGCAGATGCGGAGGTTGACCCCGAATCCACTAAGTCCTAGATTTCTGACATAATCATGCCATGTTCATCATGCCGTATCTCTGCATCCGTAGTTCCGTTTCATGCGTGTAATATGTCAAATTGTTCGTCTCGAAGAGTACATCATTTCATCCCATAGCATCATATTCATTTGAGGTCATCTAGATGCCCGAATCATCATTGTAAGAGTGCTTCATGATGTTTTCTGCTCTCTGTTATCAGAACGAGCTCATTTGTCATTTTTGCCATGATTGATGTGTGCATCCTATGAGGTTGATGTCTACATGTGTTTTGAACTATGCTATGTCTTCTTTACATAGGTGCTTACCATGTATTTTTGTGATCAATGTGGTGACTAGCACAAGCATGCAAACTAGGCATCGTGGTGTTACTGATTTTAGTCCCTGTTCTGCTGTTATTTTGATGCCATGTAAACTTGATGCTACAGAGGGATCCATGCATATTTTGAGATACTTCAGTAAGGGTTTTTTGAACATGTGGTTATTGACTATCCATTCATGCCCTTTGTTGCAATTATGGAGTAGTCTAGCAAGTCATTTTCGTGCTCTACTTTTGCTTCAAAATGTTTCCTGGCAGATTGTTTACATGTTATTCAATTTGGCCAAGCTTGCTATAGTTGATCTTTGCATGCTATGGACTTGTTCTTGACTTGGTTTGTTACACAAACATGTCTTCTTGATGATGCTATGCTTATCTTGTCATGCAATGACTTGTGGTGAGTGTATCAAGCTTGTTAAGTAGTGTTCATGATGTTGCTGTTTTGCTAGGCTGAATCTGTTATTTCACATTGCTATGTAAACATGTTGCTACTAATCATTCTATGCATAATGTGGAGATGTTCTAAAAACATGTTTTGATCTACATGTCGTCCTCTATCCATCCATGCCCCTGGTTGCATTTATAGCTTACTGTAGTTTGTTCATATCTTGCTCCAAATTTGCTTCATAATGTTGCTGTCAGCCTGTTTACATTAAGTTCAGTTGTTACCATGTGTTTTGCTAGTGATCCATGCACCCTATGACCTTGATATTGCCATGCTTAGCTTCACAAATATGTCTTATTACTGTTGGGTGCCTTGCCATGCCATGTTTTGCTCTGTAGTGAGTTGCACAAGCTCATCTACATGTCTTCATAATTATGTTCCTGCCATGTTTGAATATGTAATATAACTTGCTATGTTTACGTGGGTGCCATCATATTTTCTGATCCTTTTTGGCTTATGGTCAGTAAGGGACTTTTGATCTATGCTTTGAGTAGATTCATGCCATGCCTTTGTTTTCCGTGATAAGTTCTTGTAACATGTTGTTTGATAGATCTAAACATTGCAACCTGATGTTATTTTCTGCGAAGTCTGAATTGTTATAACTTGCAATCTTTCCATGTGTGTTTGAGCATGTTCTAGTGATTTCTGGAGATAGCTCAGTGTTCATGTTTTGTAATGCTTTACCTGTACATCATGCCCATGCCTTTTGTTTTCTTGTTGTGGTGCTGTAGCATGTTGTTTTAATGCTTGCAATATGCCTAGTTGCTGTTTTGGACAGATTGTTGCTATAACTTGTTTCATGTATGTGTTGAACCGTTGCTCCGTTTTGAGTGTGCTCTATATGAAACTTTCTTAGAATTGCATGTAGCTTCATATTATCATGTTGCATCCATGTTTTGAGGTGTCTGCTTGATGTTTGTATGCATTTTGCATCAATGCCATGTTTAACTTGTTTTGCTCATATCTTCTAAGCCGTAGCTCCAAATCTAATGAACTTTATATGTAACTTGACTAGAATCTCATGTAGATCATCTTTGTGCATTTTAACTTGCTGTTTAACAACTTGAACATAAGGTTTATTCAGATATGGACCAATTTCGAAATTTGCATATGAGGACTTACCGGAATTGTTATATGTTGTTCCCGGCCTCATTTAAACTTGCCTTGATGTGTCGCTCTTGTTTGCTTCATCTCTTGTCATGAGTAGCCTTCATGTAGCTTTGTCATGCATCATGCTTGTTGTGCATCATGCCTTGTTCTTGTGTGGTGTGTTTACCATGCTGTGTGCTTCTTCTTGTTAGTTCCTGTTTCGTTGCGATCGTGAGGATTCGTTATCTATGCTTGGTTCGGCTTCATCCGTTCGTCTCCTTCATGGACTCGTTCTTCTTCCTAGCGGGATTTCAGGCAAGGTGACCGCTACCCTGGATCTCACTACTATCATTGCTATGCTAGTTGCTTCGTTCTATCGCTATGCTGCGCTACCTATCACCTGTTTATCAAGCCATCCCAAATTGCCATGAACCTCTAACCTTTGACACCTTTCCTATGCAAACCGTTGTTTGGCTATGTTACCGCTTTTGCTCAGCCCCTCTTATAGCGTTGCTAGTTGCAGGTGAAGTTGAAGATTGCTCCATGGTGGACGGGATTTTGGTTGGGATATCACAATATCTCTTATATTATTAATGCATCTATATACTTGGTAAAGGGTGGAAGACTTGGCCTTTTGCCTGGTGTTTTGTTCCACTCTTGCCGCCCTAGTTTCCGTCATACCGGTGTTATGTTCCTGGATTTTGCGTTCCTTACGCGGTCGGGTGATTTATGTGACCCCCTCGATAGTTCGCTTTGAATAAAACTCCTCCAGCAAGGCCCAACCTTGGTTTTACCATTTACCTCACCACCACCTATCCCTTTCCCTTGGGTCGGCCAACCCGAGGGTCATCTTTATTTTAGCCCCCCGGGCCAGTGCTTGTCTAAGTGTTGGTCTGAACCGAGCGATGTCCAGCGCCCCTGGGCAATCAGGGTCTATGCCAACCCGACGTCTTGCTCATCCAGTGTGCCCTAAGAACGAGATATGTGCAGCTCCTATCGGGATTTGTCGGTGCATCGGGCGGCTTTGCTGGTCTTGTTTTACCATTGTCGAAATGTCTTGTAAACCGGGATTCCGAGTCTGATCGGGTCTTCCTGGGAGAAGGTCTATTCCTTCGTTGATCGCGAGAGCTTGTCATGGGCTAAGTTGGGACACCCCTACAGGGTATAATCTTTCGAAAGCCATGCCTGTGGTTATAGGCAGATGGGAATTTGTTAATGTCCGGTTGTAGATAACTTGACACCGGATACGAATTAAAACGCATCAACCGCGTGTGTAGCCGTGATGGTCTCTTTTCGGCGGAGTCCGGGAAGTGAACACGGTTTCTGTGTTATGTTTGACGTAAGTAGGAGTTCATGATCACTTCTTGATCATTGCTAGCTTCGACCGTTCCTCTTGCTCTCTTCTCGCTCTTATTTGCATATGTTAGCCACCATATATGCTTAGTCGTTGCTGCAGCCTCACCACTTTACCCCTTCCTTTCCCTTTAAGCTTTGCTAGTCTTGATACCCATGGTAATGGGATTGCTGAGTCCTCGTGGCTCACAGATTACTACAACAACAGTTGCAGGTACAGGTTTATGCGATGATCATGACGCGAGAGCGATGCTTGCTTGCGTTGAGTTCTTCTTTTGCTTCTTCTTCGATCAGGGGATAGGTTCTAGGTCGGCAGCCTGGGCTAGCAGGGTGGATGTCGTCTGAGTCTCTGTTTGTGTTTCCTCTGTAGTCGGATGATACTCTGATGTATTGTGATGTTGTATTCGTGTGGCATTGTATGCCTTATGTATGTATCCCCATCTATTATGTAATGTTGATGTAATGATATCCACCTTGCAAAAGCGTTTCAATATGTGGGTCTATCCTTGGTGGGACCTTCGAGTTCCTTTTGGATAGGGTCGCATATTGGGCGTGACAAACAACTATGTTCTCTTTGGTTCAAATACGAGCCATGTTTGAACAGGAAGCCCCCAAATGACCTTGAGAGTTTTTTAACGACTCTGATTCGAATACGATCAAAGTCGGACCCAAAAGGGGTTAAGCTATGTTTCGAATACGATCAAGAAGCCCCCTAGTGGATTTGGCATTGTGCCAATCAAGAGGGTACCGACAGCTATGTTCTCTTTGGTTCGAATACGACCTATGTTTGAACAGGAAGCCCCCAAATGACCTTTGAAGCAGGTACCTATGTTTGAGTTGTGCTTTGCAACAGACTCTCTTTGGTCCCTTTAATTTTTCCTGATAACTCGAGCTTTGCGAGAGATAAATTCTTCTTGAACTGGGCATTGAGCCGAACACTGAAAGGTTCAGAGCTTTATGGGAGACAGATTTCCCTTGAGCCAGATTTTAAACCGGAATTCTTCATTTTGAGCTGGAAATTTTCCGACGGTCTTTAAATTGGCAATCATTTACTGAGTCATGTGATCATAGCCCCCGAGTCTCAAGGCGACTTAAGGAGTTGTCTTAAGATTCTTCATATTTGACCATGACACAAACCGGTATGAGCTCAGTAATATAATAGTCCCTTTTGCAGTAGACCACTTGCCCTGCAGTAAAGAACTTACAAGCCAGAGTAATTGCTCTTTTTTAAAGAAAGCAATATGTAATATATAAAAATATACCGGATCCATTTCACCTGATATTTATCCATCGTGGAGTTGATGCTCACCGCAGCGAAGCTAAAATCAATCACGGTTGAGCCGGCCGCAGGAGCAGATAGATGAGCCGGTCGCGGCATTGTAAGCCGGTGCGGACGAGCAAGTTGTCCTCCATGTTGTAAGCTGGCGTAGACGAGGGAGTCAGCAGTGGCATTGTAAGCCGGTGCGAATGGAAGAGCCGGCAGCGGCATTGTAAGCCGGCGCGGATGGGCGAATATGTCACATTGTGTTGATGTAGACTAGGCCGCAGAAGCCGCAGCCGCACATACAGTCATTGAGCATTATGGCACAAGCTATATATCCATGATACGAGCATCGCTCTTGCCGTGAACAATTGTCCTGTATCAAAAAAATATCGTAGACCAAAATAACTGTTCTTTGATAAAAATAGTATTAAAATGTATAGAAAAGATAGCACCTTGTATTTTTTTTGTCGGATGACCATGGACGCTGGTGTTGGATAATGATGCTTGACACCACATGTCAGCGGTCGCCCTCGGACGATGGCGACTTAACACAGGGAAGCGAGCAGGCTGATGAGGACATGACTACCTTGGATATGACAAAAATATTGCATACATGTATATTTATGAGGTGATTTCTAATGCAAACTATGCAATAATTTATTTATGTCATCCAGGACAAAAATACTTCACAAACTTTTTTGCCATATCTAATTGCAGGTGTATGGGATATTTGTACAATCCACATATGAAGATAAGGGAGAAAGAGATGTTTACTTGCTATTCAAAAAGTTCTCTCACGTCACTTTTGTCCCAAGAGAAGATAGAGTCCAAGTCCCTCACGTTCTGGACTCAGATTCGGACTGCACAGACATACCTGACTCAAAACGTCAATAACTTTTTCATCCGGACTCCAAATTGGTGATTATTTTTTTGTTGGAAAGTAGATTTCGTGCACTTTCCAACACAATTGGATTCACCTTCAAATTCGTTCGGAGCATTGAGTTATGGACGAAACAATCTGCCATTGCACCAGAATCCGAGTCAAACTACAAGTCCAAAGGTGTTGCATCACCTTCACTTGGGCGCATGAGCCTTGTATGACCTAGGGTTGGTTTTAGGCTGCCTTGAGACGTTCTCCCACCTCCTTGGCCGCCACCCCTTGCTCCTATATAAGTAGATCCATCTAGTAGCTTTTCTCTTGGGATTTGTTTAGTTAAAACTTAGCCAACACAACTTCATGTACTTCGTTTGTGTCCAACGACCAGACCAAGACCGCTTTCGGATCCCCACCATTATCAATACTTCATCCATATTCGCAATATTCAGATTGCTTTTATCATATTCTTGCTTGTTCTTCGATTGCTTGCAGGAATAGATCTTCGTGGTCAGGTTGATCGTGCTCCGGCTTGGTCAATAACCTCTCGGAGTTGGTTTAGTGATTGCTAAGGCGCAACGTTGTGCACGTTTGTAATCGGATCGTCAAAGTCGTCTCCACCAAATCGATAGTTATCATCTCATCGAAGGATTGGGACACCCGCCTCTATCAAGTGGTATCAGTTTTCATGTTGCTCGGTGAGAATTTCTAGTTATCCCTAGATTACATTTATTTTCTTATCTATTGTCCAAGAAAAAGCGACAAAAAAAGTTAGATCTATTCATCCTTTGTCCTAGCTAGTCTGAGCCTTTGCAATTTTCTTTTCATTGTTTGCATTATTGAATTATCGGTTGCATCGTCGTGTCGAGTTGCTGGTCTTAGTGTCTAGTTCATTTAGAGTTTCAAGTTCTGTTCACAGTAGTGACGCCGCCGCTGCATCATTATCCCTTCCGCTGTCCACTACACATCCATCAATTTCCATTACGTGCTGCCCACTGTTCATTGTCACAATCATAGTTGTGATCATTCACATCTTCGCTTGATCCAATCTGCATCTTATCTAGTTTGTTTTGGAAAGAGGGAGAGAGAGAAAAAAAAGACAGAGAAAAAAAGTAAAAAAAAGTCCAAGAAAAAAAACATAGAAAGAAAAAAAAGTGTTAGAAAAAAAAGAGAGAAGTAATTTTTTTTGGATCTATCTAGACTCAATCTCGTAGTTGAGTTCGGATTGGAATCTGTTTTGCGCACTGTTTAGTAAAACAGACATAACTTCCTCATACGAAGTCCGTTTTGGCTTCGTGAGTACTCAAATGAAAGCTAGCGACGAGCCGCATCTAAATAGCTGTAGAAGCTAGTTCAATATTGGCACCTCAATATCAGCTTCTAAATAGGTCTTTTTGCCCTCCGAAATTCGTGCATACAGTTTGTTCTAGTTTTTTAGGCCAGTTTTAGAATTCTTTGACTCCTCATATCAACTTGGAATTGAGCGATTCTTTTTTGCATTGGAATGCTTGATTTAGTAGCATTCTTTAAAAAAAGTTATCAGAAAATTGGCTCAAACTTTTCAAGAGGAAAGTTGGAGAGAGAGCTGTTGTATATCCTGCTTGGCAGTTGTTTTTCATCATTATCTTTATTGCCGTTGTGATCTTCACTTATATCTTGCTGTCCAAAGCTACTTAGTATCCTTCATTGATGCTAGTTGTGCTACGCTGTGATCTCGTTACTATTCTAGGTTCGCATCTCTAGTCAGGTCTAGCCTAGGACCAGCATAGTACCGTCGTTGAGCGTTTATTCAACATTGCATCTTTGAATTGATTATTGATAATCTTTTGCTACCATATATAGCCAACCCAGCTCCACATATTTCTACACCGTGTATACGTACGGTCCCCTGGCAATCGCTTTACACAATCTTCAAAGTTATTTGACACCGCTGGTTGCCTGTCACCACCTGTCGCATGGTAAGAATTTGTAAGATATTGCTATTTGCTTTACTGTGAGCATGTTACAACCACATCCTAGTAGTTCATAGGAACATTATTCTCGAATTTTGTTTCTTGTTTCTACTAATCATGGCAGGTTCCGGAGATAGAAATTCTTGGACGACGAACACATCTTCACCATCATGAGAGTTGGGACAACACACACAAGCACATGGCCAGGTTATCTCTTACCGTCATTTGAGGGTAGATTTAATCCTGCTATTTATCTAGCTTGGGAGCTTGAAGTAGAACAAGTTTTTAGTCACCATGACTTTTTCTGAACTTGAGCAAATACGAGCCGCCATTAGAGCATTTACTAGTTTTGCTTCTGTTTGGTGGAATGTGCATTGTAAGAAAAACATTGATAACCAACCCACAACTTGGAAAGATTTGAAAGATGTAATGAGAAAACAATTTTTCCCTCCTTACTATCATCGTGAATTGCTTCACAAATTTGAACAATTTAAACAAGGCAACAACACTGTTCATGCTTACTACCAAGAGTTCAAATCTTATATGCATCATTGTGACATAGACGAATCTGAGGATGATACAATGAAAAGATTTTTTGGTGGTTTGAACCATGATATTAAGGCAAGATTTCAGTATATTCCTCGTTGCATTACTGGTATGTATGTTCGTGCTTGTACCTTTGAGAGACAGTTACAGGAGGATGCATTGGGTGACTACAACAACTACTATTCCAGTTCATGCTCACCACCGCCGGTTGGTTCCTCCACCGTTGCACCTACTAGAGCAGCCCCACCTCGGATTGTGAGCGCGGCATCATCTCAAGAGTATGGTGCATTGTCTATGTCTGTACCTACATCAGCTACGTCTTTGTGACAAGGTAACAGTAAAGGTATTGATGATATAACTTCACATGAGAACGATGCATCCCTAGTTAACTTGAATGCATCATGTGTTGAGTTACCTGGTGATTTGAGCACAACACCTATTTTAGATAATCTTGATACTGTCATGAATGCGTCATGTGATCAAATAACTGAAATACCAACAATTTTGGGTGCACCCATTGAATTAACTGTTGATGCAAAATAATCAATGTTTAATCATTTTGATATGACCTCTAATCTTGGTGATGATTCTGTGTCGAATGACTTATTGCATGTTTGCTTATTTAAGCATGTTGTAGCATGTAAATTTGATACAAGTAAGGTTTATTCACCAATGTTGGGATGGTTTAATGATGAACATTGTCAATCTTTTGAAATGAATAAGAGATTCACTTATATGTGCAAACTGAGTTGCAATATTTTCATGCCTTCTACTTCTTGTGATAATGTTTTGGCTTTAGATTTTATGAACTATGCAAGCTACTCATCTATTCATGTGTCATATGTGCAAAAATCAAGGGAAGTAAAAATGGATGACATATACATATACAACATGTACACCTTGTCTCTTTTGTTAGCCACATTTGAGATTAAGCAACGCCGAGGATGGCTTTGTTTTCAAGAAGGGAGGATGATGAGGACATGACTACCTCGGATACGACCAAAAATATTGCATACATGTCTATTTGTGAGGTGATTTCTAATGCAAACTATGCAATAATTTATTTATGTCATCCAGGACAAAAATACTTCACAAACTTTTGTGCCATATCTAATTGCAGGTGTATGGGACATTTGTACAATCCACATATGAAGATAAGGGAGATAGAGATGTTTACTTGTTTTCAAAAAGTTCTCTCACGTCACTTTTGGCCCAAGAGAAGATAGAGTCCAAGTCTCACGTTCTGGACTCAGATTCGGACTGCACAGACATACCTGACTCAAAACGTCAATAACTTTTTCATCCGGACTCCAAATTGGGTGATTATTTTTTGTTGGAAAGTAGATTTCGTGCACTTTCCAACACAATTGGATTCACCTTCAAATTCGTTCGGAGCATTGAGTTATGGACGAAACAATCTGACATTGCACCAAAATCCGAGTCAAACTACAAGTCCAAAGGTGTTGCATCACCTTCACTTGGGCCCATGAGCCTTGTAAAACCTAGGGTTGGTTTTAGGCTGCCTTGAGACGTTCTCCCACCTCCTTGGCCGCCACCCCTTGCTCCTATATAAGTAGATCCATCTAGTAGCTTTTCCCTTGGGATTTGTTTAGTTAAAAGTTAGCCAACGCAACTTCGTGTACTTCGTTTGTGTCCAACGACCAGACCAAGGCCGCTTTCGGATCCCCACCATTATCAATACTTCATCCATATTCGCAATATTCAGATTGCTTTTATCATATTCTTGCTTGTTCTTCGATTGCTTGGAGGAATAGACCTTCGTGGTCAGGTTGATCGTGCTCCGGCTTGGTCAATAACCTCTCGGAGTTGGTTTAGCGATTGCTAAGGCGCAACGTCGTGCACATTTGTAGTCGGATCGTCAAAGTCGTCTCCACCAAATCGATAGTTATCATCTCATCGAAAGATCTGGACACCCCGCCTCTATCACAGGCAGCGGAGGTGTGTTTGGTGAAGCAAAAAAACACGGCGGTGACTTGAGCATGTGATGGAGACCATAGACATCGGCGACAGTAGCAGTTCCAAGCGGCTTAACCATAGTTGAGACTAGGCGTGAACAGGCAGAGGGCGCAGCTGCGGCGCTCGAAGAGGTGGAGGCAGGGCTTGAGGTGGCTCAGCAGCTCAACCGGAGGCACACCACTGCGGAAGCAGTTCGACGAGACTGGCGGCTTACATCGCAACAGAGGAGCGATCGGCCGGCTCAGGAGCGGCAACTGGAAGCTCGAGGCCAGATGGCTCACATAGAAATTAGTGGCCATACTGCAGCTTCGTGTAACAAATAGTATAATACCAAAGTAGTACTTTAATTGATCTTTAACGTGAGCACTCAATTAACACTTGGTAGATGAATTGCTTTTCTTCTTGCGGAGGAATTAGCAGAGGCAATCCCGTAGCTTGATTCTCGATACTTGCAATTTGTACGTAAACAACAACGGCGGTTTGCAGGCGACGGCTCGATGGAAGTTGAACAAGACCGGGGCGACTCACAGACGAGGCCACGACTGCTTGGCACTGACCGCTGGTAGTGGCTTGAGGTAGTGGTGTTCCACGGCGGGCGGCTCAAGCACACACGGCCGTGGCCGCAGCAGGATGGCTCAAGCACGCGCGGGCATGGCCGCAGTGGGACGAGCAGGAGGCGGCGGCGACTTGGCCGTGGAGGTGCGGGGGCTGACCGCGCCAATGCAAGGTAGTAGCACGGGGCGCAGCCGGCCAAGGGTGATTCAACAGCATGCCAACCCGGTCAGAGTCCTCCTCCAAGTCGTCAACTGCTGTGGATGTTTGATCGAACGGGTCCTTCCCTAGATCGCGAACCTATTGATCGGTGTACCAAGGGGTTGTTTTGTTCTAGGCCTAGGAGTGCCACACTTTGCCATACAATGTTGCCAAACTTGCCTAAGGTTAGTTCTTCAAAATGAGAGCCACAAGTTGGCAAGCCTAAGGGAATCTTGCCACACTTATTGTGTGTATGTGATGTGGGACCATAATGTGGCTTGCCTAAGACATGGCTTGAACCAAACACACACCTAAGTTGGTCAAATTTGCCTAACCTTAGGTGTGGCAAGCTTTGGCAAACTTAGTCTCAGACCAAACAACCCCCAAATCTTTCTAGCGCCTGTCTTCACGAAGTGGATGTGGCAATTGACGCAAGGTAATAAAAAACTGAACTTGCCAATTGATTCAACCTTCATGTGAGTACCAATCAACCGCTTAGCACAAGCACTTTGTACTGATCTAATTTGATGTTTTGACACAGTGCATAGTAATAGTAATAAGGTAGCAACTTCGGGACTTGAAGCGAATCTACGTACATCTACTGCTCCGGATGTAACCTGCTTCATGTTCCCTGGCTCTCGTAGTAGAAAACTGCAATTTAAACAACATAGTACTCTAAAATGGTCTCTGTCTTACCGGATCGCACTGGCTTTTCTGATGGAAAATGATCCCACTCGGACAGGCGGATCAACAGGTCAAGCGTGATGATGCGCACGGAACCCTAGTTTCTTTTGATCTCAAACCTTCTCGATTGCGAGGGCCACACGGCTGGGTCAGAGCTAACGTGCCCCGCCGACGAATTTTTTTGATTTCTATCTAATTTATGTAGCCACTCAAAACCTTTTCAATCTTGATCGATGAACTTGGAATTGATGTAGATTCTGACTGGCTCTTCTTCACCCAAAATTTATGAACTTCTTGATCCCTGAGAAAATCCCTCCAAGAACTCAACATCACCGTGCACACGCCCCACGGTGGGCGCCAACTGTCGTGGAATTGTCACGGCAGATGTCCTAGTGTGAGGACTTAGTCGCGAGGCCAACGCATCTATGTGGTAGCTTGAGAGGGGTTGATCGAGACGAGAGATGCAACACAGAGGACAAGGATTTAGACAGCTTCGGGCCCCAGGAAACATCATCCGGTAATAGCCCTACATGCTGTTTGTGGCTAGGTCTCATTATGCTCATGAGGGAGACATCGTATCTCTGGCTTTCTTCTAGTTGGGTCTCGCCCTAGAGATTGTTTCTTACTTGTCCCTTTTGGGGTGCCCCGCCCCTCCTTATATATGTTGAAGGGGCGGGTTACATGACTAGTCCTAGTAGGATTAGGATTACTCTATTACAAGCAGAGTCCTAGTCTTGCTTCCTTTGTAAGGGAATATTCTCTACGCTTTCCTCTTAAGCTGGCCCATCATAACATAAGCCGGCTTTCTGGGCCTTGGGCCTAGTCTTCTATCTGACCCGCCGTCGGGGCCATCCGTGAGTCGCTAGGCTCATGATTCGTCAGGCTAGTGAGCTGCCAGACTCGTAAGTCGCCAATCCTCCGGCAGGTTACCAATGAAACGCCGAGTCCGACCGGGTCATACTTCCGGCCGGGTCATACCACGGGGTATATCCCCGACACTTCCGCTTTGCGATCTTCAAGGGTATGAAGATACACTCCCCCTCTCGTTGCTATGCATCTCCTAGACAGATCTTGCTTGATCATAGGAAAATTTTGAAATTACTACGTTCCCCAACACTAACTACTCCTGGTCATCAGCGGTCTCCACGTAGTAGTAAGCTATGTCAGGGTAGTAGTAGTCATTGGAGGTGTCAGCTGGCTCCTGGGATCTGTCATCTAATTGTAGCAATTGGGTATAGGGGAAAAGAGGTAGCAAAGAAATCGTGAGTACTCATCCAAAGTACTCGCAAGACTTACATAAGATCTATACTAAGTATGCATCAGTATCAAAGGAATGGGGCTATATCTTTGGACTAAACTGCAGAAAGGCTGGAATAGAAGGGAAGGCCTAGCCTATCGAAGACTAGTGTCTTGAAGCATCTTGCAGCATTAGAAGAGTGCAGATTAGCATATTAAAGTAACAAGTTTATTTAGTAACGCCCAAAGATCCTTTCTCGACTCCCTATGAGAAAGCAATCCCGAAGCCATCATATCCATTTAGTGCCTCCAGTATCCAGTTCTAGTTGTATATATCAGGATACAACTCCGAGCGTCTGTTACCGTGGACACGGCAATTCGAATACATAAACTTCCCTGCAAGTGTGCACAAACTTACCCAACACACTCGATTAACTCCGGCTGAACACACTTTCCTGGGTCATGCCCGACCTCGGCTGATCAACAAGCTGTAGTCCTACCTAGGCTCAACAGAGAGGCCAGCACGCCGGTCTACATCCTAAATGCGAAGGGGTCATGGTCCAATCGTCCTTTGCAATCTTGCGTGTTGCGAGGACGACCGGGATCAGTCCTGGCTACCTGTTTATACAAAACAGGTGTTTACGTGGACCACCCGGGCTCGTGTCGCTAAACCGCTGACATTTGCGAGCTTCTGGAAATGTACGATGCAGAGTGCCCATACTTATTCCCGTGTGGTGGTCAGTGCGAAAAGGCCAGAGGCCTACTCGGATCACATATCCAAACTGTTAGTGTCTTGGGAGCACGCCGGGACGATCAATGATCCACGATCTTTGGTCCCGTCGCCCTGTCTCGTGAACTTACGGCAAGGGCTAATACTGTCCGGCTGTGCCGCATAATTATCTTGCGGGTACCCTCCAGGTCAACCTGACTCCACATCACTCATGGGTACCCTCATGGTCAACCCGACTTCACTTTTCTCTCGCAGGTACCCCTCGGGGACGACCTGTCTTTAACATGGTTTTGGGGTAAATTCAAACTAATTGTGTGTCCATAACACCAAGGGCGAATAAGAGGAATCACCCTCAACGGATTCCACTTGATGTAACCGTTAAGGTGAACTTGGAGGAATCACCCTCGAAGGGTTCACACTTGAGGTGTTGCATGATAGAGTCGTTGTTGGGAGTGGTGAAGGAGGAATCACCCTCTGTAGACCACGACCGATTAGCTACACTATAAAGATCTCATCGAAGTGGTATACGAGGTATGACCCTCGGCACTCAATAATACCTCTGAAGAGTCGTACAACGAAGGGGGTGTGCGGTGATGTGTCAGGCTCTGGACATCGATCACGTTGATCGAGTCATCAAAGATAAAGCGGGGACAACAGGGACAGGGGTCACTGATGGATCACTACTCAACCTATACTAAGCATATGGGATAACAGGTAAGGTAACAATAGCAGGTTACAAAATCAGGTTATGCATCAGAATAGGATCAATCAAATACAATAGCAAATTCTAATGAAAGCATGCGAGAGAAGGAAATGGGTGATGGGTGACATTTCCGGCTTCTTGCCTGCCATCGCCACCATCCGGTCAAGGAGCCACTTCTCAGCTGCAATCACGAGGGACTCGGCCAGCCGGCTGCTGTCCACGGTGCAGGCGGTCGACTTCTTGTAGTCTCTGACTACGGTCAGGATCCCCTTGGTACTCGGCATCTTCAGATTGAGGTAAGCATAGTGGGGGACCACCATGAACTTGGCGAGGGCATGCCGGCCAAGCAGCGCATGGTAGGGGCTTTCAAGGTCCACCACTTCAAACCAAACTGGCTCACGGCGGAAATGATTCTTGTCTCCGAAGAGAACATCAATTTGGGTCTTGCCGATTGGTGAGCAGGAAAGGCCAGGAACTATGCCATGGAATACAGTCCGACTAGGAGGGAGCTGCTTCTGCTTGATTCCCAACTTCTCCATCATGTCATGGTACAGGATATTGATGCTGCTGCTGCCATCTATCAGGACTCTGGAGAAACGAGTTGCCCGCCTCTCCGTTGCAAAGGTAGCATCTAGGACCAGGGCGTAGGAACCAGGGGAAGGTATCACTTCTGGGTGGTCGGCCCTGATCCAACTGATGGGCTTCTCAGACCAATGCATGAATTCTGGAGTATTTGAGGCCACTGCCTGTACTTCTTGCTGTTGCTATCGTTTGCTGCGTCTGTCATCGGCCACGCTGGTGAACACAACATAGGCTCCGTGCTCCTCTGGATACTTGTCTTGTATGGCTCCGACTGGCCGGGCCGCTGGCTGCTAGGGCTGAGGAGGCGGCGGGCCGGCAGGCAGAGGAGGCAGGAGTCCATCTCACTTGGCTATTCTGGCGAGCCAATGGCACTTCCGATTGGTGTGGTTGGACGGCTTTGCGCCACTATGGAACTTGCAGGGTGCATCTAGGGTCTGCTCATAAGAGAAGGCGGGCAACCAATCGGGCTTGCCGCCCTTCTGACGCTTGGGCGCTGGCTGCCCCTCCAGCTGTTGGTCCTCGACTGTCACCACCTGCCGGCTGGTGGAAGCCGGCTGGGTGGCCTTTCGCTTGTTGTCGCTTGGATGTTGTCGCCGACTGGTGTCACCAGCCGCAGTCCGAGGGGCCTGAGGTGCCACCTTGCCGGACGCGTCAACTAAGATTTCTGCCTTCATGGAGGAGTCGGCTGTGGCGTGCTTATCGGCAATGATCAATAGTTCGTCGAGAGTTGCAGGCTCGTCGCAAAGAAGTTGGTGCTTGAGGAGGGTGCCTTCTCGGCACCCGGCAGTGAAGTACTCGATTGCCTGCACCTCATGCACGCTTTCACAGGAGTTGCGCAGCTCGGCCCAGCGCGTGAGATAGCCGCGAGTCGATTCGCTGGGCCCTTGGACGCACAAGGAGAGCCGTCGGGGCTTGGGAGTCCGCTTGTACATGCTGTTGAAGTTGCGGACTTCGGTGAAATCAACCCAGCTATTGATGCTACGGGGCTTCAGGCTGTTGAGCCACGTCCGGGCTATGCCTTGAAGCATGAGCGGGGCGTACTTCACGGCAACACACTTGTTGCCGTTTGCTATGCTGACGGCCGTGGAGTAGTCGACCAGCCAGTCCTCCGGCTTCACGGAGCCGGTGTACTTGGGCGTATCTCTTGGGAGCGTGAACCCTTTGGGAAAGGGCTCATCTTGGATTCGTGGGCCGAAACAGGGCGGGCCCAATGCGTCTTCTTCTTCTAGTGCCAGGGATCGGTTGAGATGATCGATCCGATGGCGGGCGTCGTTCTCTCCGACTCCCTCTCAGCGACCAAGGAGGTCACCGAGCGTCGGGTGCGTGACAGGCGGCGGAGTAGGATGCCTTGCTCCACGAGGCGGAGTAGGTGGCGGGTCGCCTCGCTGCTCCACCGCTCGAGGGAGGCCGTCTTCGTCACGCTCGATGGAGAGGCGAGTCCGGCTGCGGCTGGCAGCCGGCTTGTTGCCTGTTCTTCCGCGGGCGCCACCAGTCGGCGTCCGGGACGTCGCGCCATGGTCTTGGCAAGGGGGCGGTTCATCGTTCCGCTGGGCGGGCACTTCAGCGCGTCAGCCGGCTTCGTGCAGCGCAACAGCCGTGTCTAGGTGCTGCTGGACTCGCTCCGTCATGTGGCGATGCTCGTCGCCCTCGTACTTGTCCAGCTCGTGAGTCACCGCATGGGCGACCCGGATGTTCTCTCCAGGCGTGGCGTAGACGGGGCGTTCTGCCCAAACATGCTGGCGATGGTCGCGCCACGCTGCCGGATCGAGCTGATGCGGCTAGGCCCCTCAGGAGCCGGCGTGCTACCAACGGCCCGGTCCATTTCGTGCCGGTAGGCATCGCATGCTGGCCAGTCGGCCAATGCTTTCGAGGAGCTGGACTCGGCGTGCCTCCAGCATCTCAGCGTCTGCAACCTCTAGAATAGGCGCCGACAGGTCTCGCAGCGCTGCGCCGAATGGGTCTCGAGCGTCTCCGGCCGAGCGCTCGCCACTGTTGATGACAAGCACCTCCATGACGGTGCTCCTGCCGCTATGCTCACGAGGAGGCAGCTCGTCGTAGATCACCATGTTGGTGGGGAACGCATCAAGCGACGCCGTGTCGGAGTCGACAACCATCGGGTCAGTGGAGCCAACAGACTCCAGGTCCACAGCAGGCTCGCTGGTGACGTGAAGCAGGTCGAGGAGGCTGACGAGATGGCTCTCGGGGCAGCCAGTGCCTGCGTCGGAGGCCGGCTCATCGGAGAGGTGAATCTCGCCAACAAGGTCGGCGAGGCATCTCGCCGCGCAGGTGATCTCTGCACCGCGTCGAGGCTGACACCGTCGGGCGTGCTGGGCTGGCTTCACTCGCCAGGAAGGAACAAGGTTCCCGTCCAGAGCAGGTCTTTGGGAGACGGTGCACCTCGCCCCATGATACGTCCATTTTGCATCATGCTTTTATGTCAATATTTATTGCATTATGGGCTGTTATTTCACATTATGTCACAATACTGATGGCTATTCTCTCTTATTTTACAAGGTTTACATGAAGAGGGAGAATGCCGACAGCTGGAATTTTGGGCTGGAAAAGGAGCAAATATTGGAGACCTATTCTGCGCAACTCCAAAAGTCCTGAAACTCCACGGAATATCTTAAAATAAATAAAAAAAAATCATCACCAAAGATGAAGGCCAGGGGGCCCACACCCTGCTCACGAGGGTGGGGGGCGCACCCCCCTACCTCGTGGGCCCCCTGGTGGCTCTCCGACGCCCGTCTTCTCCTATATGAAGTCTTTCGATGAGAACAAAAATAAGAAGCAACCTTTCGGGACGAAACTCCTCCGCCACGAGGCGGAACCTTGGCGGAACCAATCTAGGGCTCCGGCAGAGCTGTTCTGCCAGGGACACTTCCCTCTGGGAGGGGGAAATCATCACCATCGTCATCACCAATGCTCCTCTCATCGGGATAGGGCAATCTCCATCAACATCTTCACCAGCACCATCTCATCTCCAAACCCTA
The DNA here is from genome assembly GCF_018294505.1 of Triticum aestivum. Lineage (NCBI taxonomy): Eukaryota > Viridiplantae > Streptophyta > Magnoliopsida > Poales > Poaceae > Triticum > Triticum aestivum. Next base: position 204,796,917 of record NC_057795.1, on the reverse strand, counting down.
GTTCATCTCTTGTATCCAATTCTTGTCTCCAAGTCCGGGATTGGTGCTAGTAGGTTGCTAGTAGTGTTGATTACTCCTTGTAGTTGATGCTAGTTGGTTTATTTGGTGGAAGATCATATGTTCAGATCCTTTATGCATATTATTACCCCTCTGATTATGAACATGAATATGCTTTGTGAGTAGTTACATTTGTTCCAGAGGACAAGGGAGAAGTCTTGCTATTAGTAGTCATGTGAATTAGGTATTCGTTCAATATTTTGATAAGATGTATGTTCTCTAGCCTCTAGTGGTGTTATGTGAACGTCGACTACATAACACTTCACCATATTTGGGCCTAGAGGAAGGCATTGGGAAGTAATAAGTAGATGATGGGTTGCTAGAGTGACAGAAGCTTAAACCCTAGTTTATGCGTTGCTTCGTAAGGGGCTAATTTGGATCCATATGTTTCATGCTATAGTTAGTGTTGGGGATATAACTATTTGTGTAAGCCGCCCATGAGGGGCCGGGTTACGCAAAGAGGGCTCACCGGAGAGAAGCCCAAGACAAGGCATGAAGATGACGGTTCATAAGAAGCTTAAAGCCCACCGGCGACTTAAGGCCCGTTGTAGTAAACCGCAGTTATAATATTACTTGTATCATAAGGTAGACTTAACTAGTCACCGAGCCGGACATTGTCTATAAGCCGGCCGGGACTCTGTAGGCCGGAGGGCATCGACCCGTGTATATAAGGGGACGACCCGCTGGCGGCTTAGGGGAGGAAACAACTCATCGAGAGCCAGGCATAGCGTATCTCGCTCCCTGGTCATCGAAGCATCAATACCAACCCAACTAGAGGTAGGCCTTACCTTCACCGTAAGGGGCCGAACTAGTATAAACCCTCTCGTGTCCTTTGTCCCGTTTAACCCCTTCAAGCTTCCTAGTTGCGATGGCTCCACAACTAAGTCCTTTCACAAGGACATCTGACATGACAATTCCACGACAGTTGGCGCCCACCTTGGGGCCCGTGCACGGTGGATTTGAGTTCTTGAAGGGCAACTTCGAAGGGCTCAAGGGATACATGACGGGCCGGATGACCAAGAGTCGTCGCGGCAAGATCTACATCGACGACGAAGGCTAGGGCCCCGATGCCGGCTCAATTGAGTACGGGTACCGGGTCCCCTTTGGAGGGATCCACGTATTTATCGGCCGGATTGGTGAGCCGGGGCCTGAGCCGGACAACTGCACTGACCTCGTCGAGACGGCTCAGCGTGCGAAACCCGCCCGAGTTCAACCCAGCGTGAAGCGTGTCTTTGTGGGCTGCGTCCACAGAGGAGAGCTTTCTGAAGGTCCTAAAGATGGTGGTGAGACGGCCGTCCCCTCTGACGGTGATTCGTCCACCGGTTCAACAGATTCTTTGTATCAAGTTCAAGATGGTGCGCTCGGTGGTTGTTTCGATGGTCTTAGTATTCCGGACCTCTGTGAGTCGCCAAATTGGGCAGGAGTTTTTATGGCTGGGACTCAACCCGGACAAAACTCTATAGCCGCGGCCGCAATCACTTCCGGGTTAGGAGCAGCCGGGGCAGGAGGCCCTGTGCGCCCGCCGGCTCAAATACTGATAGACCTCATGGACAAGCTTACGACCCTGTTAACCGCCACAGTCATCCCTGCAAACAAAGATGAGCATGACGCGGAGGTAGCACATGTACGTGAGGAGATAGCTCAGGCCATGGAAGCCTTTGCAGCTGAGGACATTAGGTTAGCTACGGAGCGGGCGGCTCTCGATGCCCGGGCACAGCAGTTGCAGTCAGAGGCTTATCAGCTCACAATGAGTTTAAACGTGTCCAATGAAGTAATGAGGAGGAGACATCAGAAGACCCAATCCCGGTTACCTCCGAATTACGATTCTAAGGTTCTCTTTGCCACACCCGGAGCCGGGCCAAGTAACCCGCCCAATGCTAATTAGTTTATGACACCCGAAGCGGGAGGACCGGCTCAACATCAGGAGATGCCACCTTATCACATGAGCACAACACCGCCGCGTTATGTACCAATACAAGAGGGTCACTTTTCCAACCCCATGGAGAATTTAATCGCAGCATCGGCGCGCCTGGCGGCTCTTTCAGTGGATGGTGATGATCCAACAGTGGTGGAGACCCGGAGGATCAGGGAACTTGTCCAGACGGCTCTGGCTCAGCAAGAGACCTATTCGTACAGCCGGGATAAAATTCATTCAACCCATCCACCTTGGTTAGTGCCGCCTCGTCAGAACCAGAGTCAGAGTTACAGCAGGCATGTAGGATCTGAAAATTTGTCACGTGACGATCAACGCTGTGACCAACGTGGAAGCTATAACCCGGCGCAAGATCGAGTACGTCGGGAGAAAGAGCGAGCGGAATATCCAACGCCTTCTACTGAGATGGGAATAGCTACCAGAGCTGGTGGCTTTTCTTGTTTGGTACCAGCTTTGCGCAATGTACACCTGCCCAAGGATTTCAAGGGACCTCGAAAGGTGCCGAATTACACGGCTGACTTACAGCCTGAAGCATGGATCGAGAGTTACGAGATGGCCATGGAACTGTTGGAGGTCGGTGATGCGGCAATGGCTAAATACTTCACCATGATGTTAGACGGAACGACCCGGTCTTGGCTAAAAGGTTTGCCACCTAATTCCATTGGTTCGTGGGAGGAGTTAAAAGCCCATTTCATCCGGAACTTCAAAGACACCTGTAAGCAATCCATGACGGTCGTGGACTTGACAAATTGTATGCAGGGGGAAGGTGAATCTACCACCCATTGGGTACGCCGGGTCAAGGAGATAATTCATTCATCTGATAAGATGGATGCCGGCTCTGCAGCCCTTATATTGGAAAAGAATTGCAGCTTCAAGCCGCTAAAGCAGAAATTAGGGCATCTTAAACATGACTGCAAGGATATGGGTACGCTAATGGCGGCTCTGGTCAAATATGCCGATTCTAACAGTGCTAAGGATCCCGAGTCTGACGGTGAAAAGACAGGAAAAGACAATAGAAAGGGCCAATGGCACAACCCGGAGAATCAAAATAACAATAAGCGTAAGGCAGATGATAACCCGGAACTTGTGGCTAACATTAACACACAAGGTAACAATCAGAGGCATAAGGGTAAGTGGCCTCGATCCGGCAGGTTATACACCTTTCTTCATAGCCTATGGAGTCTAGGCGGCTTTGCTAGGTGATATCAGGCCATGGGATATACCCCATCTTCGGTTTGACGATACTTGAGACACCGGCTCTTATGATACATATGTTTTTGGACAATGTATATATTATATAAAGTAATAAAGCAGGACCTCTGTCCTTTTTTCACCCTCAAAAAAGTGTATATGTCCTTTTGACAGGTGGTGGAAACAACCAATAGGGACCGGATCATATCCGAATCCGGCTTCACCTTTGGTCCAGCTTATGATCATATCTGAATCTAGCCATGGTCACTTGGGGGCTTCCTGTTCAAACATAGGTCGTATCCGAACCAAAGAGAACATATCTGTCGATACCCACTTGATCGGCATGCTTGCCAAGCCTACTTGGGGGCTTCCTGATCATATTTGAATCACAGCTTAACCCCTTTAGGTCTGACGTGGATCGTATATGAATCAACGTCATTAACCAAATCCTATGGTCACTTGGGGGCTTCCTGTTCAAACATAGGTCGTATTCGAACCAAAGAGAACATAGCTGTCGATACCCACTTGATTGGCATCGCCACGCCATTGGGGGCTATATGATCGTATCCGAATCTTAGCTTAACCCCTTTGGAACGGTTTACTGATCGTATCCGAATCAGAGGCCTGTAAAAGTATTTTGATTATTCTGATACCTTGTGGAAAGAATTTTAAGGTGTTTTTTGTCTTGCCGGTTTAATATTCGTCACCCTAGGTTATTTAAGTACTGGGTGAACATTATATGAGCCGGGAAGATCATTCAAGGATTACAGGAATAAGGCAGGCAAAATTTAACACGCCAAGGAAGTAAGGGCCAGAAATATACAATCACGACGACTTACGGAAAGCGTTAAGTAATAAGAGCATGCACAAAGGCATGACAAGCATTAAGCAGTTTTCTATACACTATTACAAGACTCCCTAAGTCTGAATTGATGAAGCATTGTTTTTGGCCAAACACCCGGCAATTTACTCCTTCGGCGGGCTTGAGGGCTGCGGGTTATCCTTCGCCGCTTCTCCGTCGGTTGTTTTTTCCTGGAAAGTTGATGAAGCCCAATCAATGCCGCTCAAAGCTTCAAATTCAGCTTCATCATCTATTAAACCGGCCGGGTCCACTTCAGGGGCAAAAGTATGGTTACGAATTGGAGGGATCAGGCTGATTTGATCATATGGAACGTTTGGGATTTTCCGGTTGTTGCTGTCATAAGCCGACGCATACTTGCTGAGATCAGTATCGTTTCTAATAAGGGTGTCCACTGGACGTATGGCCTTAACACAGCCATGGAAGTCATGATCATAAAAGTCATTGCCGTCTTCCTTTAGACTCAGATATCCAAGAGCAAGGTCTGCCGGGTCTAGTTCTAGGAGCCATGCTTTTGCCCGGCTCAATGCAGCTACGGCCCCGGCTCTTGAAGATGAACGCCTTAAGTCTTGGATCCGCTGAGGTAGAAAGGCGAGGCTCTTCAAAACATCTTGCAAAAGGTGGGGGTGTGGAGTTGATAAAGCTACAACGGCCAGGGCACGTTGTGTCCCGGAATATAGCTATTCCACTAATGTGTAAATTGCTTTAAGCTTGATCAGCGTGTTCTGCTTCAGGTTGACACTCCTAGAGCCTGTATGTGCACAAGCATAATGGTAAGCCGGAAGTATTTATTACAATAGTCATTGTACGGTTGCCATGTTAAAACTATGTCACAATAACTTACCAAAGATGGCTGAGACCATTTGGGATATTTGCTGGTTAAGTTTGATAGCTCAGTTGTTGCTTCTGCAAGAGATGCTTCGGCTGTTTCGGCCCGAGTCACCGGGGAAGCCTTTTCGTCAGCCCAAGTTTTCCTTTCCGACTCAAAATTCTCCTTTAGTTTCTCATTTTAAGAGACACAAAATTCAAATTTGGAGTTATCTTTTTGCGTTTCAAGCTCTTGAGTTTCCAGACGACTCTTCAGGGCAGCAAGCTCTGATTCAAATTGACTTATGGCAGCCTGCAATTGACACCGGGTAATGGTAAGGATTCTAATAAGGTAAACATTCAAGTCCCAAGAACTTTCCAAGTAAAGATACTTGGCACTTGGGGGCTAATGTATGCTGAAAGAAAATTTAACTTTATCCTGCCGGGTCAAGCATATTAAGTCTCAAGCACCTTACAAGTAAGGATACTTGACACTTGGGGACTAATGTGTATTGCAAATTTAAAAGCCTTATGTTATACCGGGTTAAATAAATTCTTTTTAAGCCGGATAAGTTAACAAGTAAAAGCAGACTTCTAAGTCTACAGAGTATTTGTTCATATGCGGTAGACTTGGGGGCTGGTACAGTATATATAAGGCTCAAATAAAAAGTATAAGTTATACCTCAGATTTATGCTATATTTGTTTCACCATGTCAATTTCCAGATCACGGCTGTTGTGCACTTGGTTCAGATAACCTGAGACTATATCACCAATGCTTAGGTGAGCATAATAAGTGATATCTTGTTTAGCTTTCCGACGTTGGGCAAACTCCTCCTTAGCAGTGCACTGAGCAAGAACAGTAGGCTGGCCCGGTTCAACATATTGGTTTCTCAGAAACACAACTTCTGGATCAGTTGTCCTGACCGGGTTATGAATTTCTGGGTTATCAGAATTGTGGACAACGTCTTCTGTAGGCGGGTCAGAGGTTGACACTGGAATATCAAGATCCGGTTAAGGCGGTGGTTGATGAGTGGAGCCGTCAGGAACAGATGAATCAATCACCGGTTCAGTAACTACCGGATCTTGAGACGGCTTGTTCTTCTTTGCCCTCTTGCTGGGCTTCACCTGCAGGCTGTCAATCAAAGTGGAAGGATGAGTATCAATGTATAAGTATGGAAAGCTTAAAATAAGAAAAGTTGCATTACCCGGGAGCTGTTTTAAAAGCCGGCATGTTTGATTTCATCGACTCGTCGGAAGACGGAGAGATATCCTGATATTTGGAGTCAGATGAATTGAGAGGTTGGAAAATTAGACCCACCAAAGGAATAGCAGAAAGAAAATCGGAAATAACCTCGGCCCGACGCTTCTTGGTAACATCGGGTAAGCCAGAGGAGAGTTCTGCGTCTTGAGTGGGCCGAGTTTGCCTCCGGTTATCATGCTGTTGTTGCTTCAAAAGAAATTGAGGATCTTGGTAAGCTAGAGGATGTGAAAATCTTACTTACCGGGTCACCCTTCAGATTTTTTGTGTTGGCAAAGGCTCTGAGTCGGAGGAGATTATAGTTACCTCTTCGACAATTGCTTGACTGTTCCCTGTATCCTCCTGAAAGGATAAAATGTCAAGAGAGTAACGCCAAAGGAGTTAAGGAAATTAAAAGATTAACTTTTCCTCATCCGAAGACGTGTCATCCAATTTAAACCGATCAGAGGCGCTGGACTTTTTCTTTTTAGAGGTGCCTGTCTTGGAGGCCTTCTTTTCATTTTTCTTGGCTGTCCTGGCTTGTTTGGCAGCCTCATGATCATACTTGACCTTCCAGAAATTGTCATCGACCTGTGGAAAAAGATAAGGAATCATAAGTACAAGGAGGTACACAATGCTAAAGAGTATTTTTGAAGATCGATAACTTACCGCAGGGGCCGGGTTCTTCTTATAGAAGGGAAGTAGGCCGAAGGCATTACTGGTTACAGTGCCCTCCTTCAACAGCGATTGGACTATAGCGTCTGCCACATCGTCTAGTAAATCATCAGGGCTATGACGCATTGGGTCATTCTTTTCGCCTGTGTAAGTACACATTAAGCTGGAGTGGCGGCTTAACTGTAGTATCCGCCAGGTGACCCAGGCTCGGACCAGATCAATGTCGTTTAACCCGTTCCCTAGAAGAGCTTTGATTTTCCTAATGGTTGGGTTGAGAGGTAGGCGTTCAACAGCAGATAACTTATCTGCCAGCGGGTGATTGGATTCGAGACGCAGGGCGCGGAAGCCAGGAAGAGGCCTCTCATCAGCCGGTGATGTATCTTGACAGTAGAACCACGTCTGGTTCCAGTCTTTCGGGTGACTCGGCAGCTCAGCATAAGGAAAAAGACAATCTCTTCGCCGCTGGATTGAGATGCCGCCGAGCTCAAGACTAGGCCCATTTGCACGTTCATTTTGCCGGTTCAAATAAAAAAGTTCTCTGAACAAAAGCAGACTTGGCTCTTCTCCCAGGTACACCTCGCAGAAGACTTGAAAATTGCAAAGATTCGACACAGAATTGGGTCCAATATCTTGAGGTCTAAGGTCAAAGAAATTCAGAACTTCCCTGAAGAATTTTGAGCCAGGAGGGGCAAATCCACGGTTCATGTGATCCGTGAAAACTATTACCTCCCCATCTTTGGGTTGAGGTATTTCTTCAGACGGGTTAGGGGCACGATAAGACATGACCTCCCTCTTTGGTAGATGGCCGGACTTCATGAACTCGGCAAGTTTGCTTTTGGTCACTGTGGATGGAACCCAATTGCAAGTCACAGGGGCTTTGGCCGCTTTAGGAGCCATGACAGCAGTGGCCTATGATAAAATAAGAAAGCTCCAGCTCAACTTTCACCCGGGAGAAATATTTAAAATTATTTAAAGTGGCGGCTTAAAGAAAAGGGGCCTAATGATATAAGGGTGATTGTGTAATAATATTTAAGCCGCTAGCAGTGTCAAGAGCAGTTCAAGAATTCTTAAGATCATGAGAAGAGGGCCAGGCTTACAATTTAGTATTGCTTATTGAAACCGAACACCTAGATAGTGATGTTTAAAGGGCATTTTTTCCAGAAGAAAGTTGTCCGGGTAATAGAAACAAGTTTCACAGATGACAGTTATTATTATGGATCAAAGTATTGCTCCGAAAGGGAAATTTTCTAGACCTAAAATAGGGCAGGAAGTTCATACGTTCAAAGAGGATTTTTGAGCAAGGGAAATGAGATCTATTTTCATGCAAGATCAACACAGACAAGCACCGCAACAGTTCTACGTGGTTCTGACGATCAAAACAGAGCATTGGAAGGAACTGGAGAGGGTTTGGTGTCAGACCGTGATGAACACCAACGAACTCAGCAACGACCTAATGCAGATCCGAGAAAGGGAATGCAAAGAACTCACAGATGCGGATGCGCCGTGGAGGGTCACCGTCGATCTCTAGTCAGAATCAGGTCAATGCAGCGGCCTGAGTCGGTGAAGACGAGAGGTTCGACGATGGCGGCGGCAGAACTCGGGAAGAGGCGAGAAGAAGAAGATGACTGAGGGGAAGGACCTAGGTCGCTCTACTTATAAGGAAAGACTGACCGAGAGGGCGTGAAAACCGAGGAGATAACATTCATTATCCAGCGGCTCTGGCGCCTCGATTCTTGGGATGGTCAATAAAGACAAAGATCCATTGAAGATGTGACGGAATAAAAAATAAAAACTTTAATGAAGATGACGTCACAGAGATTTAACCCAGAGTTAGATGATGACGTCACGGCAGGTTAAAATCCTTCGCGCAATATAAAAGACTGCAGGGCGGTTCATAAGGTATTTTAAGATTGACATGAACCGGTTCAAGTCAATCTGGGGCCTAATGTTGGGGATATAACTATTTGTGTAAGCCGCCCAGGAGGGGCCGGGTTACGCAAAGAGGGCTCACCGGAGAGAAGCCCAAGACAAGGCATGAAGATGACGGTTCACAAGAAGCTTAAAGCCCACCGGCGACTTAAGGCCCGTTGTAGTAAACCGCAGTTATAATATTACTTGTATCATAAGGTAGACTTAACTAGTCACCGAGCCGGACATTGTCTATAAGACGGCCGGGACTCTGTAGGCCGGAGGGCGTCGACCTGTGTATATAAGGGGACGACCCGCTGGCGGCTTAGGGGAGGAAACAACTCATCGAGAGCCAGACATAGCGTATCTCACTCCCTGGTCATCGAAGCATCAATACCAACCCAACTAGACGTAGGCCTTACCTTCACCGTAAGGGGCCGAACTAGTATAAACCCTCTCGTGTCCTTTGTCCCGTTTAACCCCTTCAAGCTTCCTAGTTGTGATGGCTCCACAACTAAGTCCTTTCACGAGGACATCTGACATGACAATTCCATGACAGTTAGGTTTACTTTAATACTTTTGTTGTAGTTGCGGATGCTTGCAATAGAGGTTAATCATAAGTGGGATGCTTGTTCAAGTAAGAACAACACCCAAGCACCGGTCCACCCACATATCAAATTATCAAAGTACCGAACGCAAATCATATGAGCGTGATGAAAACTAGCTTGACGATATTCCCATGTGTCCTCGGGAGCGTTTTTTCTATTATAAGAGTTTGTCCGGGCTTGTCCTTTGCTACAAAAAGGATTGGGCCACCTTGCTGCACTTTATTTACTTTTTTTACTTGTTGCTCGTTACAATTTATCTTATCACAAAACTATCTGTTACCACTTATTTCAGTACTTGCAAAGAATACCTTGCTGAAAACCGCTTATCATTTCCTTCTGCTCCTCGTTGGGTTCGACACTCTTACTTATCAAAAGGTCTACGATAGATCCCCTATACTTGTGGGTCATCAAGACTCTTTTCTGGTGCCGTTGCCGGGGAGTGTAGCGCCTTTGGTAGGTGGAATTTGGTAAGGAAAAGTTTATATAGTGTGCTGAAATTTTCTGTCACTTGTTACTATGGAAAGTAATTCTCTGAGGGGCTTGTTCGGGGTATCTTCACCCTGTCCAGTAGAGCAAAGAGTTGCTCCTCAACCTATTGAACCTATTGAAGATGAAACTCCTTTTGAAATTCCTTCGGGTATGATGGAAAATCTGCTAGCTAACACTTTTACAGGAGATGGAACAAAGCATCCTAATGAACATCTACTCTATGTGGATGAAGTTTGTGGACTATTTAAGCTTGCAGGTATACCCGATGATGTTGTTAAGAAGAAGGCCTTCCCTTTATCTTTGAAGGAAGACGCATTGACATGGTACAGGCTATGTGATGATATGAGACCAGGAAACTATAAAAGAGTGAAATTGGAATTTCATCAAAAGTATTACCCTATGCATCTTGTTCATCGTGATTGCAATTATATATATAATTTTTGGCCTCGCGAAGGAGAAAGCATCGCCAAAGCTTGGGGGTGGCTTAAATCAATGTTATATTCATGGCCCAATCATGAGCTCCCAAGAGAAGTAATTATTCAAAGTTTTTATGCTCGGCTTTCTGATAACAATCGCACCATGCTCGATACTTCTTGTGCTGGCTCTTTTATGATGAAGACTATTGAATTTAAATGGAATTTATTGGATAGAATTAAATGCAACTCTGAAGATTGGGACCTCGACGAAGGTAAGGAGTCAGGTATGACACCTAAGTTTGATTGTGTTAAATATTTTATGGATACCGATATTTTCCGTAAGTTTAGCACTAAATATGGACTTGACTCTGAGATAGTAGCTTCTTTCTGTGAATCTTTTGCTACTTATGTTGATCTCCCCAAGGAGAAGTGGTTTAAATATCATCCTCCCATAGAAGTAAAAGTAGCTGCGCCTATTAAAGTTGAAGAAAAGACTGTCACTTATAATGATCCCATTGTTCCCACTTCTTATGTTGAGAAACCACCTTTCCCTGTTAGAATGAAGGATCATGCTAAAGCTTCAACTGTTGTTCGTAAGAGCAATATTAGAACTTATACACCTCCTGAGCAAGTCAAAGTAGAACCTAATATTGCTATTGTTAAAGATCTCTTGTCTGATAATATTGATGGGCATTTTATTCAATTCTGTGGTGAAACTGCTAGAATTGCTAAACCTTGTGCTAGAGATAAACATAGATCTGTGATAGGCGTGCCTGTTATTTCTGTTAATATAGGAGATCATTGTTATCATGGCTTATGTGATATGGGTGCTAGTGCTAGTGTTATACCTATTACCTTGTATGAAGAAATTATGCATGATATTGCACCTGCTGAGTTAGAAGATATTGATATTACAATTAAACTTGCCAATAGAGATACTATCACTACTAGGGAAAACCTTATACACAGAAGTTTATCAGTAGCGCGGTTTAAAAATGGGCGCTACTGCTAATTAGTAGTAGCGAGGGGTATAAAAATTGCGCTACTACTAAGTCGATAGTAGTAGCGAGGGGTATAAACCCGCGCTGCTACTAAATGGTCTCCAACAATGCCCCCGGGATAGGCCATAGTAGTAGCGAGGGGTATAAAACCGGCGCTACTACTAAGTAAATAGTAGTAGCGCAGGTAACACCCCATGCTACTACTAAGCATGTCTACCCCGGCCCGATCCACACTCGCAACCCCCGATCCACCCCACCCCACCAACCGTCGTCCCACTCCACCCACCCCCGTCTAAAAAAAATCCACCTCGCCTCCCCCATGCCGTCCCACCGCGGCGGCCCCCACTTCGCCTCTCCCGCGGCCGCCCTGCCCTCCGCACACCGCCGTCGTCGCGGTGTCGCCCGGCTGGCCGCATCCACCTCCCGGCGAAAACTGCCCCCGCCCTCGCCCCTGCCTGGGTAAGAAACGAGAGGGAGGAGGGTCCCGACGAAACCCGCTGCCGCCCTCGTCCGGGTTCAGCTCCAATGGCGGCTCGGCCCCCACCGCCTGCTCCGACTCTCCCGCTGCCTCCAAGCCTCCGCCGGCTCCGGCTCCGGCGCCGGCCAAGGTATCCATCCACCCCCCCCCACCCACAACTCCTCATGCTCGTTGTGATCCGTGCAATGCCGCCGCCTATTGCCTTCCCTATCGGCGTCGGGGCATCCGCGAATGCGAAGCTGCTGCTAGTGCCTAGTGCTGGGGCGGGCGGGCCATGTCGTGAGCGGATGCCGCACAAGAGTTTGTTCTGTTGGACTGGACGCCTCCTGCGGATTCTGCTCTGCCGTTGCCGGCTGCCCACCGCGTTCCTGCTCCGCCACCAGTCCTGCTCATTTTAGCCTCTGCTTTTCCCTTTTGCGCTTCGATTTGAGCAGCAATTTCTGTGTCGCTGATTTGCTAGTGCGTCACTGCGTAATACTGCAACTGAAGCACATGCTCGTTAGACTTCTCTGATGCTCATCATCCCATGTTTGACATGGGGATGGATATGCTACTAATCATTTCTAGTCCTGTCATGGGTGTCTACGTGGTGGCCTTGTTTATCTTCTTCCTCTACATACAAGCACTTCTGCTGCTCTTGTTTCCCCTTTGTTCTCAGTGTGTGTCACTGATGACATGGTTTGTGCTTTTCCCTGTCGGTTTTCAGGCAAATTGCTTCTACCCTGCGTCTCCAGATCGATACTAAGCATGGACAAGTCTACCTGATCCCAATCAAAATAGTGTGTCTGTCACCAAGGTACGTACGAGTGGAAGGATGAGGTTGTTCCCGTTATTTGTTTGTCCAGATATCAACGCACATGCCTGAGTTGTTCCTCTGAATGCGTATATGCGTATGTGTTTTTGAAGTGGACGAGAAGGAGATGCATATGTGCTGTGTGGCCTTGATGTGTATTACTGTATATATGCAGGTTATTGTCTCATTTTTCTAGCGATTGGTATATGGCTCAGGGTCATGTACAAAGTCTCAGATGTATGGATGTGTTTTCCGGATGTAGCATCCAAATCGATTTGTTAATACCGAACATGTTTTCTAGATGTATCTTCCATATGTATTATGTGCATTTCAATATCTTCAAAAATTATAATGTGGACAATTAGTTATTATGGCTTGCAAGGTGAAGTCCTCGATCCATGGATACAGTCCCGCATCTATAATGAAATCATAAGGTACAACTTTTGTCACATATTTTTTTTTGAAGCCTGGCTACTATTTTTCATCTACTACCAACCATAAGCATTTCATTTTCGTATACATCAGCTTGCAATTGTAGTTATATAAATCACGGCGTTCAAATTATATTCATGAGTGATATTTACTTATTTTATGAAGTTTTAGATGTCACCAATTGCCTCTATTTGAGAAATTTTTGCACCTTGGTTGGGCTTGCAGGTATGCGTGACAACCAGGGAGACGACGAAGTGCTATCGAATGACCATACGATCCTAACTCTCTCTGATCCATCTGCAATTGTGCATGGGCATCTGGTTAGAATGAGAACATTACGTAGTGCAAATGCAGCCAATTACCTCACGTTATTTTTCTCACCATGCTATGGTCCCATTCAGTGTAGTTAATTTGATGGGCTCCAAAGGTGATATGTGTGTTCAAATGCTACCTCATAATTTTTCATTTGTGGTGTTTCTCATAGTCGTTTCTGCAAGGGATCAATGGAAAACGACCATGTGTTTGGTTTTGAAGTTATTTAAGTTTAGAGTTATCTCTTATGCTCTCTTAGGTACTCTTTCTTAATTTATTAGAAACTAATTCTATCCCATTACATTCTTGACATTCCACAAGATCACATTGCTTGTCCCACTAAATTAGTATTTAGTCTGGGCGAAAACCTTAGATCATACGTTCAGAGTTCAATTCTTTTCTTATCTAAAACTAACATATTTTACAACGGGCATGATGGATGTTGCAGGTTCATTGATGATAGCCAAGGGTTCATGCTCGGAAACGACTACATCTTCCTCCATGTCATCGGCTCAGCTAGAGTCCTTAATCATGAGGAGATGGGACACATCGATTGTTAGAGTACACTTGACAGGTGCATTTTGTGAAATTCTAGCCAAAAGATTGATAACTTGTTTGCCTGCTTATTCTTTTCGGTTCAAATAAATGTTCCTTTTCTTGTTGAATCCAAAGTAGCTAGCATAGATCAAGTGGAAAGGTTGTTGATTGTCCCAAAGTTCTTGGACCATTAGTTTTAATAGCCAGTGAGGAATTAAGCATATATTTTCGGCAGCCCCTTTAAATTGCTAGATAAGAAGGAATTTTAACTTAATGGGTCTTGTGAATTGGAATATACCATTTAGTTGAACCGATGCAATTTGCGTACTAACAAGTTTTCACTTTCTCGACGTGGGCGCAGGGGTGATCGACGCTTACTAGCGCGGCCAGTGGGCGTTGTGCTCTTCAACCACTCGGAGGCGGACTTCTCCGTGAAGCCGGTGGCAACGTCACGTAGATGATTGTCCAAGTGATTTCGACGCCGGTGGTTGCCGAGGTGGAGGACCTAGACACCACCGTCCGGGGGAAGGGAGGATTCGGGTCCACCGGCGTCTAAGCTCCGAGCCTCGGTAGATACATCTAGGGAAGGGGTCTGTTTAGCTTGGTGATGGAACACCAGGGAAGGCACCCACCTTTCGATGATGGTTGTGTGTGTCTGATGTTAAATGGAATCTTGAGAATGTTCTGTGATGTTGGTTTGGTTTGCACTGGACCTATTGCCATCCATGAATACTACATCTAACTTTTATTTTTTTATTTCCTAAATTGTTAGTAGTAGCGTGGGAAATAAGTGAGCGCTACTAGTAGTTCGGTTAGTAGCAGCGTGGGAAATAAGTGAGCGCTACTAGTAGTTCGGTTAGTAGTAGCGTGGGAAATAAGTGAGCGCTACTAGTAGTTAGGTTAGTAGTAGCGCGGGTGCACCCGCGCTGCTACTAACTTTTAGCTGTAGCGCGACACTAGTAGCGCGGGTACCCGCGCTACTAGTAGCCATTTTACCCGTGCTACTAGTGGCCTTTTTCCTAGTAGTGTATATCTGCAATGGGAATTGTTAGAGATGTTGAAGTCTTGTGTGGAAAAACCAAATATCCCGCTGGTTTTCTTGTTCTTGGTTCTCCACAAGGTAGCTTTTGTCCCATTATATTTGATAGACCCTTCTTGAATACTGTTAATGCTAAGATAGATTCTGAAAAGAATGTTGTTACTATTGGCTTGGATGATATGGTTCATGAGTTTAATTTCTCTAAATTTAGTAAACAACATCGTGAGGAAGAATTGCCTAGTAAAGATGAAATTCTTGGTCTTGCTTCTATTGCCGTACCTCCTAGTGATCCTTTAGAACATTATTTGCTAGACCATGAAAATGATTTGTTCATGAATGAAAGAAGGGAAATAGATGAAGTATTCTTTAAACAGGAACCTATTCTGCAACACAATCTTCCTGTTGAAATCCTAGGGGATCCTCCTCCACACAAGGGTGATCCCGTGTTTGAGCTTAAACCGTTGCCTGATAATCTTAGATATGCTTATCTTGATGAAAAGAGAATATATCATGTTATTATTAGTGCTAACCTTTCAGAGCATGAAGAAGAAAGATTATTGAAAACTCTGAAGAAGCACTGTGCCGCTATTGGATATACTCTTGATGATCTTAAGGGCATTAGTCCCACTCTATGTCAACATAAAATAAATTTGGAAGCGGATGCCAAACCAGTTCGTGATCCTCAACGATGTTTGAATCCTAAAATGAGAGAAGTGGTAAGAAAAGAAATACTCAAGCTTCTGGAGGCAGGTATAATTTATCCCGTTGCTAATAGTCAGTGGGTAAGTCTTGTCCATTGTGTCCCTGAGAAGGGAGGTATTACTGTTGTCCCTAATGATAAAGATGAATTGATTCCGCAAAGAATTATCACAGGTTATAGGATGGTAATTGATTTCCGCAAATTAAATAAGGCTACTAAGAAAGATCATTACCCCTTACCTTTTATTGATCAAATGCTAGAAATATTATGCAAACATACACATTATTGCTTTCTAGATGGTTATTCTGGTTTCTCTCAAATACCTGTGTCGACTAAAGATCAATCAAAGACTACTTTAACATGCCCTTTTGGTACTTTTGCTTATAGACGTATGCCTTTCGGTCTATGTAATGCACCTGCTACCTTTCAAAGATGCATGATGGCTATATTCTCTGACTTTTGTGAAAAGATTTGTGAGGTTTTCATGGACAACTTTTCCGTCTATGGATCCTCTTTTGATGATTGCTTGAGCAATCTTGATCGAGTTTTGGAGAGATGTGAATAAACTAATCTTGTCTTGAATTGGGAAAAGTGCCACTTTATGGTTAATGAAGGTATTGTCTTGGGGCACAAAGTTTCTGAAAGAGGTATTGAAGTTGATAAAGCCAAGGTTGATGCTATTGAAAAGATGCCATGTCCCAAGGACATCAAAGGTATAAGAAGTTTCCTTGGTCATGCCGAATTTTTTAGGATGTTTATTAAGGACTTCTCAAAAATTTCTCGGCCTCTGACTAATTTATTACAAAAAGATGTACGTCTTTGATGATGATTGTGTAGAAGCATTTGAAATACTTAAGAAAGCATTAGTCTCTGCACCTATTGTTCAGCCACCTGATTGGAATTTACCCTTTGAAATTATGTGTGATGCTATTGATTATGCTGTAGGTGCTGTTCTAGGGCAAAGAGTTGATAAGAAATTAAATGTTATCCATTATGCTAGTAAGACTCTAGACAATGCGCAAAGAAATTATGCTACTACCGAAAAAGAACTTTTAGCAGTTGTATTTGCTTGTGATAAATTTAGATACTATATTGTTGATTCTAAAGTAACTATCCACACTGATCATGCTGCTATTAAATATCTTATGGAAAAGAAAGATGCAAAACCTAGACTTATTAGATGGGTTCTCTTGCTACAAGAATTTGATTTGCATATTGTTGATAGAAAAGGAGCTGAGAATCCCGTTGCAGACAACTTATCTAGTTTAGAGAATGTTCTTGATGACCCACTACCTATTGATGATAGCTTTCCTGATGAACAATTAAATGTCATAAGCACTTCTCGTAGCACTCCATGGTATGCTGATTATGCTAATTATATTGTCGCTAAATTTATACCACCTAGCTTCACATACCAACAAAAGAAAACGTTTTTCTATGATTTGCGACATTACTTTTGGGATGACCCACATATTTATAAAGGAGTGGATGGTGTTATTAGATGTTGTGTACCTGAGCATGAACAGGAACAGATCCTACGCAAGTGTCACTCCGAAGCTTATGGAGGACACCACGCTGGAGATAGAACTGCACATAAGGTATTGCAATCTAGTTTTTATTGGCCTACTCTCTTCAAGGATGCCTGTAAGTTTGATTTGTTTTGCGATGAATGTCAAGGAATTGGTAATATTAGTAGACATCAAGAAATGCCTATGAATTATTCACTTGTTATTGAACCATTTGATGTTTGGGTCTTTGATTATATGGGACCTTTTCCTACCTCTAATGGATATACACATATTTTAGTTGCTGTTGATTACGTTACTAAGTGGGTAGAAGTAGTTCCAACTAGTAGTGCTGATCATAACACTTCTATTAAAATGCTTAAGGAAGTTAATTTTTCCGAGGTTTGGAGTCCCTAGATATTTAATGACTGATGGTGGTTCACATTTTATTCATGGTGCTTTCCGTACAATGCTTTCTAAATATGACGTTAATCATAGAATTGCATCTCCATATCACCCATAGTCTAGTGGTCAAGTAGAATTGAGCAATAGAGAGCTCAAATTAATTTTACAAAAGACTATTAATAGGTCTAGAAAGAATTGGTCTAAGAAACTTGATGATGCATTATGGGCCTATAGAACTGCATATAAGAATCCCATGGGTATGTCTCCGTATAAAATGGTTTATGGAAAAGTATGTCACTTACCTCTTGAACTAGAACATAAGGCATATTGGGTTATTAAAGAGCTCAACTATGATTTCAAACTTGCCGGTGAGAAAAGGTTATTTGATATTAGCTCACTTGATGAATGGAGAACTCAAGCTTATGAAAATGCCAAGTTGTTTAAAGAAAAAGTTAAAAGATGGCATGACAAAAGGATACAAAAGCGTGAGTTTAATGTAGGTGATTATGTATTGCTTTACAACTCTCGTTTAAGATTTTTTGCAGGAAAACTTCTCTCTAAATGGGAAGGTCCCTACATTATCGAGGAGGTCTATCATTCCGGTGCCATAAAAATCAACAACTTCGAAGGCACAAATCCGAAGGTGGTAAACGGTCAAGGGATCAAACACTATATCTCAGGTAATCACATAAATGTTGAAACCAGTATTATTGAAACCGTAACCCCGGAGGAATACATAAGAGACACTTTCCAGATCGTTCCATATTCCTAAAAGGAATAGGTATGTGGTACGGTAAGTAAACCGACTCCAAAACAATTTTTAAGGCAATATTTCTCCGTTTTGGAATATTTAGAAAAATAGAAAAGTAAGTGGCAGTCCGGGAAGGACACGAGGCCTCCACGAGGGTGGAGGGCGCGCCCTACCCCCCTGAGCGCGCCCCCCTACCTCGTGAGCACCTCGTGTGCCCTCCGGACTCTGTTTTCTTGCACGATACGTATTTTGGTCGGTAAAAATTCATTATATATACTCCTGAAGGTTTTGACCACCGTATCACGCAAATATCCTCTGTTTTCGTTTCGAGCTGTTCCTGTTGCAGATTTGGAACAAGATGTCGTCCCAAGATTCGGAGGGAGAGAGCTTCATGGCTAATTATATTGCAAACCCAAAAGTATATGGGGATGTGGAACATTATGGCTGGACCACGGAGGAAGAAGAAGACTATGATCCAAAGAGGAAGGAGGAAACAAGCTCCGATGAAGAGGACGATCCACTACCTCAACCTGGTGATATGCATGTGGAGTTCAAGAAGTCAAACCTCCCTAAGGTCCAATCTATCCCACCTCATTTTTTGCAGGACAACAAGGCAGCACTATGCAAAAAGATAATGAAACTTGATCTCGAGAACGAGGATCTAAGGGAGGAAAATTTTAGCCTCAGATGCAAGCTAGAGAAGAAAAATGCAACAATGTCATCATCACCACCTCCATCACCTCCTAAGAAATAATCACATGGGTATGGGCACTCCCCTTGGCAACTGCCAAGCTTGGGGGAGGTGCCCTGGTATTGTATCACCATCACAACTCCTATCTTTACAATTTTTCTTAGTTTGATCCTTTTAGTAGTATCTTGATTTAGTAGAATAAAGTTTATGGCATGATCTAGTTTTAAGTTTTGCTTTATGATCCCTCTATGTAATAGAGTCCGTGAGCTACCTATATAATAAAGATTAGTGTTGAGTCAAGGGCTTGATTATTTTGCCATGATCATTGGGTGAATAAAAGAAAAAGAATAAAAAGAATCAAAGAGTTCATATTGATCTTATTGAGAGTAATGACTTCACATAGAAGGAGTATGATGATTAAAAGTTGTTGAGAGTTGGCAAATATAGCTTTGGTCATCGTTGCAATTAATAGGAAGTAATAAGGAAAGAGAGGTTTCACATATAGATATATTATCATTGACATCTTTTATGATTGGGAGCACTCATTAAAATACGGCAAGCTAAAGAGTTGATGTTGGACAAGGAAGACAACATAATAAGTTATGTTTTCTTATATCTGAGATAAAGTATGTTGTCATGGATCCACTAATGTGTTGAGCTTGCCTTTCCCCCTCATGCTAGCCAAATTCTCAGCACCAAGTAGAGATACTACTTGTGCTTCCAAATACCCTTAAACCAGTTTTGCCATGAGAGTCCACCATATCTACCTATGGATTGAGTAAGATCCCTCAAGTAAGTTGTCATCGGTGCAAGCAATAAAAATTGCTCTATAAATATGCATGACTTATTAGTGCAGAGAAAATAAGCTTTGTACGAACTTGTTGTGGAAGTAATAAAAGCGACGGACTGCATAATAAAGGTCCACATACAAGGGGCAATATAAAGTGACGTTCTTTTGCATTAAGATTTTGTGCATCAACCCTAAACGCGCATGACAACCTCTGCTTCCCTCTGTGAAGGGCCTGTCTTTTATTATTATCCTCTACTTTATGCAAGAGTCACGGTGATCTTCACCTTTCCTTTTTCATTTTATCCTTTGGCAAGCTCAGCATGTTGGAAAGAACATGATATATATATCTAATTGGATGTAGGGGAGCATGCATTATTATTGTTGACATTACCCTTGAGGTAAAAGGTTGTGGGGCAAAACTATAAGCCCCTATCTTTCTCTATGTCCGATTAAAACTCCGTAACCACAAGTATTGCGTGAGTGTTAGCAATTATGAAGGACTAAGTGATAGTTGAGTATGTGGACTTGCTTTTAAGCTCTGACATAGACTCTTTCCGATGTTATGATAAATTACAATTGCTTCAATGACTGAGGTTATATTTTGTTGGTGCTCAATAAGGTTTCCGATTCATACTTTTGCATTGTGAAAAGATCATCACTTGAACATAAGTAATCATATGACAAAATCTATATATGTTGCTGTTATGGAAATAATCATGATGCCTTCATGTCCATATTTTATTTTTATCGACGCCTCTACCTCTAAACATGAGGACATACTTATTGTTATCGGCTTTTCGCTTGAGGACAAGCGAGGTCTAAGCTTGGGGGAGTTGATATGTCCATTTTGCACCATGCTTTTATGTCAATATTTATTGCATTATGGGCTGTTATTTCACGTTATGTCACAATACTTATGGCTATTCTCTCTTATTTTACAAGGTTTACATGAAGAGGGAGAATGCCGGCAGCTGTAATTCTAGGCTGGAAAAGGAAAAAATATTGGAGACCTATTCTGCGCAACTCCAAAAGTCCTGAAACTCCACGGAATATCTTAAAATAAATAAAGAAAAACCGTCGCCAAAGATGAAGGCCAGGGGGCCCACACCCTGCTCACGAGGGTGGGGGGCGGCGCCCCCACCCTTGGGGCACGCCCCCTACCTCATGGGCCCCCTGGTGGCTCTCCGATGCCCATCTTCTCCTATATGAAGTCTGTCGATGAGAAAAAAAAGAAGAAACCTTTCGGGACGAGACTCCGCTGCCACGAGGCGGAACCTTGGCGGAACCAGTCTAGGGCTCCGGCAGAGCTGTTCTACTGGGGACACTTCCCTCCGGGAGGGGGAAATCATCACCATCGTCATCACCAAAGCTCCTCTCATCGGTTGAGGGCAATCTCCATCAACATCTACACCAGCACCATCTCATCTCCAAACCCTAGTTCATCTCTTGTATCCAATTCTTGTCTCCAAGTCCGGGATTGGTGCTAGTAGGTTGCTAGTAGTGTTGATTACTCCTTGTAGTTGATGCTAGTTGGTTTATTTGGTGGAAGATCATATGTTCAGATCCTTTATGCATATTATTACCCCTCTAATTATGAACATGAATATGCTTTGTGAGTAGTTACATTTGTTCCTGAGGACAAGGGAGAAGTCTTGCTATTAGTAGTCATGTGAATTTGGTATTCGTTTGATATTTTGATAAGATGTATGTTATCTAGCCTCTAGTGGTGTTATGTGAACATCGACTACATAACACTTCACCATATTTGGGCCTAGAGGAAGGCATTGGGAAGTAATAAGTAGATGATGGGTTGCTAGAGTGACAAAAGCTTAAACCCTAGTTTATGCGTTGCTTCGTAAGGGGTTGATTTGGATCCATATGTTTCATGCTATGGTTAGGTTTACCTTAATACTTTTGTTGTAGTTGCGGATGCTTGCAATAGAGGTTAATCATAAGTGTGATGCTTGTTCAAGTAAGAACATCACCCAAGCACCGGTCCACCCACATATCAAATTATCAAAGTACCGAACGCGACTCATATGAGCGTGATGAAAACTAGCTTGACGATATTCCCATGTGTCCTCGGGAGCGCTTTTTCTATTATAAGAGTTTGTCCAGGCTTGTCCTTTGCTACAAAAAGGATTGGGCCACCTTGCTGCACTTTATTTACTTTTGTTACTTGTTGCTCGTTACAATTTATCTTATCATAAAACTACCTGTTACCACTTATTTCAGTACTTGCAGAGAATACCTTGCTGAAAACCGCTTATCATTTCCTTCTGCTCCTCGTTGGTTTCGACACTCTTACTTATCGAAAGGACTACGATATATCCCCTATACTTGTGGGTCATCACCCCACGGTGGGCGCGAAATGTTGGGTGTTGGGTGCAACATATGCCAATGGATGGCTTATCATGGTGGGAGCGAGTAGAACGTCGCCGGTGCTTGGAAGCGGGATAAGGCGTAGACACGTACGCCGGCGCACTTTACCCGGGTTCAGGGCTCTCCTAGGAGATAACACCCCTAGTCCTGCTCTGCGGGGTCTCCGCATGATCACTAAGGCACAACTGATACAGTGGTGCTCCTTGAGCACTGTTCTAGAGGCAAAAGGAGGCAAGCCTAGCTCTCTTCCTGCTCTAGGTTTGTGGCTAGTGCTAATGGAGTGGGAACCCTTTGCATGGGTGCCCTGGGTATATAGGCGTACCCCCATGGGTATAATGGTAATCTGGCTGGGTGCTGGACCCAGCTTCCAGTGTCTCTGGCCTCCGGCTTCTCCACCGACTACTGGGGCCCGCCGCCTGGTGGGCTCCGTCGACTGGTCTGGTACGGAGCCGACAGGCCGCTCCCGCCGCTGGCGGGTATGGTGGTGGCTGTTCACTGTAGCCGTGCTGCTAATGACGCGGGCTTGGTCAGCTTAGTGTGGCTACAGTCCCGCCGCCTGGTGGGAGATCAGTGTAGCCACACCTTGTCTCATCAGGTTAATGGCACACTTACTTCGAGGGAGGGGACAGCTGCCTGCTGGAGGCCGGCCTTCCCCAGATCCGACTGGTTCGGCATCCGCCGTCTTCCGGGCTATCACTGCCTGATAGGGCCCGCAGCCCACAGGCCGTACCGACAGGTCGTTGTGGGGAACAGGGCTTCGCCTGTCGAGAGTGACGTCAAGGTGGGAGTGGCAACAGTCCCGTGCCGTGCGGAGATGTCCGCCTGTACGGGGCACTGTGGCCACGCCAAGCCCAAGATTCAAGGGTGAGGGACTTCACTATAGCCACGCCCTGTCTCGTCCTCTTGATGGGGGTGCAGACTGTGAGGGTGCTAGGTGGCCGCCTGCATGATGCCGCCCTCTCTAGAGGCCGGCCGCTCTTGGTGTCGTCTGCTGGTGGTTGGCCATCCTCCAGTGGCCGGCCGTTGAGCCAGCCATCCTCCAGAGGGCGGAGCTTCAGCTTGGGGTATTGCGGGGCGAAGCCGTCCCGAAGTTTTGACAAGTTCAGGGACTCGGGTGAGGCCACCCGTGGCCCATTACTACGACATTAGGAATGGCAATGGGAATCCGCGACGCAATAAAAACAAGCGCCGAAACAATGAAGACAGCCCAGATAACACGACGGTCAACGCCGGATTCAGGGGCTCTCAACCCGGTCAACGGAAGAAGTCATTTAAAGGCAGTAGAGATGGACCATCCAGCCTAAATAAGACTCTAGACAAGTTATGTCAGATTCATGGCACCCCCGAAAAACCTGCAAATCACACACACAGAGAGTGCTGGGTTTTCAAGCAGGCCGGCAAGCTAAATGCCGAACACAAGGGGAGGGAGACTCCAAGTGAAGACGAGGATGAGCCTCACCAGGCGAACACTAGGGGACAAAAGAAATTCCCACCAGAAGTCAAAATAGTGAATATGATTTCACAACTCACATTCCAAAGAGAAGGCGCAAATGTGCACTCCGAGACGTGTACGCTGTAGAGCCCGTCGCCCCCAAATTCAATCCCTGGTTGGCCTGCCCGATCACCTTTGATTGTAGGGATCATTCGACTAGTATCCGGCATGGAGGATCGGCAGCCTTGGTGCTCGATCCAGTAATTGATGGATACCATCTCACTCGAGTCCTTATGGACGGCGGCAGTAGTCTTTACCTGATATATCAGGGCACTGTTTGCAAAATGGGGATAGACCCATCAAGAATCAGCCAAAGCAATACTACCTTTAAAGAAGTGATACCAGGCATTGAGGCCTGCTGCACGGGCTCTCTAGTACTAGAGGTTGTATTCCGTTCTCCCGACAACTTTAGAAGTGAAGAACTCATCTTTGACATCGCTCCATTCTGAAGCGGCTATCACACACTACTCGGGAAAATGGCCTTCTCTCGTTTTAATGCAGTAGCACACTACGCCTATCTTAAACTTAAGATGCCCGGTCCACGCGGCGTCATTACAGTTAGTAGAAATACAGAGCGTTCCTTACGCGCGAAAGAATATGTGGCGGCTCTAGCAGCCGAACACTAAGCGGCCCCTCCAACCAGAATAAACGGTCGGTCATCAAGTCCACGGACATGGTTAGACGAGTCCGGCGCCCCACCAGATGTAACATCCTAGATGAACCTGAGCTTGGGTTGATAGATATACCCCCATAAGTGGTGCTAGGGGCTACTCGCAAAGAAAAGAAGCCCATAGTTCGGCTCGACCCTATTAATACAATAACATATTGCATTTTCATGGTTCGTTCAGATTAACAAACTCTTCGCACGAAGTCTTTCACCTGGGTTTTTCATTTTTTACAGATGATCATCGTGCTACACCCTTCCAGGATATGGCACAACGGAGATAAAGGCGCAGACGTGCAGCAGGGCCCCGCTCAAAGGTTTGTTTTTAGATTAAGACCTTGCGTAAACCTTTTTAAATATCTCTTGTTGCTTCATACCCTCTGGAAACTTAACATAACTGGGATGGATACTGGCGTTCTTGGCACTTCGTCATGCCAGACTAATGCATGTATCTAGAAAGACAGGGCTCATTATCGAGGGCGTTACTCAGCCCAGTATATGTCATAACGTCCGAATACCTTAGGGAGTGTACGGCGTCGTGAGTTTGGCCTTATATGCAGCAGCTCTGAATCATGTCTTTGGTCAAATGTTGGGTTTGGCCGGCTCCCGTGTTTTGCTACCTTACGTTCCGCTCTATAGGCTAAGGGGGCACCGGGAGAACTACTGCAATTGTGCCCTGGTTCATCTGGGTGAGCACCTTAGTAGAGAAAGCAGAAAACTGACTGTCATGATAAAGCAAGAGACTGTTCAACAACTCGATGACTCAGCGGAATATTCCCGATTCCTCCGCATTAACGAAGGGCCAGTTTCCCGGTCATGTATGTACGCGCACCGTATTTGGATGAACGCGAATGTACCAGGGGCTATATATTAGCCCAACCGTCAGACTCCTATGGCTAAGTGAAAGTGTTAAAGCTATATAGTCTGATTGCCTAGTTCGCCTCGCTATCACCTCCTTAATGGACCAAGATGTTGGATAAAGTGTGATTACGCACTTTTTCGAACACCCCCGTATTATATGCGTGGGGGCTGAAGCCAACGACTGCAAACTTTCAGGTTATGTACATACATACATACATAAATGGCCGCACAGGAGGCAATATAATACTTTCAGGCAAAAGTATAAACACAACATTTGTAATCAAAATCGCATTCTTTTTACAACGGAGATACATGTCACTCGAACATGGTACTCTTCAAGCACTGAGCCTCTATTAAGCGGGCACCTTCTAGGACTTCTTCAAAATAGTGCTCGGCCGGGTCCTGGCCTCCCACCGGACCCCGGGTTACAATAGTGGTGGCCTCCATCCCTGCCCAGTACGTCTTAACACGGGCAAGATCCATCCGTGCACCCTCCATGCACGCCGACCTCTTCACAGCATCGATATGAGACACAACACCAAGGAATTGTTGCACCAAACCAAAATAACTGTCCGGCTTTGGTCCCTTCGGCCAAAGATGATCCACGATAGACCTCATAGCAAGCCCGGACAACCTATGGAGCTCGGCCCATGCGGACATTCTCTCATTCAACGGCAGTGGACGCGTCGGGGCACTAAACTGCGACCAGAACAACCTTTCTACCTCATGGTCTTTCCGATCTTTGTAAAACTCAGTCGCATCAGCAACACTCTTTGCCAGGTCCGCATACGCGTCTGCAGCACTCCACAGCTGATCTAGAGGGGCATACTTTGGATCTCCGAACTTCATCCGCAACAAATAGGGCCTCCCAGCCATGATATCTTCGGCTTCACGAAGCTCCTCCCTTATCCCTCTCATTTCAGAGCGGGTTTCCTTGGCTGCCTCCAGGGCCTTCTTCAGGTTAGCTGCTTTCGCTTGGCTTTCCTTTTCAAGGAGCTCATAGCGGTCGGCAACATCTTTCAGCTCAACAGCCATCTTGGCTATCCTTTCTTCGCTCTGGCAATGAGCAGTCTGTTCGGCTCTTAACTCTTCGATCGCCTTCAGGGCGGCCGCATCACTTATTCGGGCTTGTTCGTTGGCTCGGGCAAGCTCCGCCCGAAGGATCTCTATGGCAACAGCTCCATCTGCAGTCACAACATATTATAGATACTAGCATCATGCTCCTTTTAACATTTGCTGACAAGCTAAACATACATACCCTGACCCTCGTCAAGACGCTTGTTAACAAGCGCGATGTCGGCATCTGCCACGTCAAGCTACCGCGTCAGTTCAGCAAAATCAGTAGTCCAGTTAGCCGCCGGACCCTCAGCCGCCTGCACATATAAGCAGCACAATCATTACCTAGGATTATGATCCTCTGTTTGCCACCTCTGGATGGCAACCAGAGTCTCAGGGGCTACTATCTATACAAAGCACACCTAGCATGTGCGATACCGTCAAAAATACATATATTATTTTTTTGCGTACCTCAAAGCATCTCAGCAGACTCGTAAAAGCTTCATTCAAACCGCTTTTGGTGGATGAAATCCTCTCAACCACCGTACCCATTAAGGTACGATGCATCTCTGAGATAACCGCTCACTCCAGAAGACCCATCAGTGTGTCCGGTCATGTGTCGGACAATCCCAGACTCTTTCTATTGCTCTCTTTGGGAGCCGAATACTCCGGACTTCGGGCAGCCAAAGTGTTGACTTCTGACCTTGGAGGATCAGGAGAAATCCTTCGTAACGACATCTCAGGGTCATCCGCCCCATGTGGAGGGGAGGCGGGAGGAGGCGTTTCGCTCTCCATCATCTCCGGCAGAATATCCCCCGAAGACGAACTCTATGGAGAAGGGCTACGAGCCGGACTGCAAGATATATGTCTCGGTTATTATTCTCAGAGATAAAACTGGATATACTTGCCAGAGTACCTTTTTTGTTTATAGCTCGGTTAAGGGATGGCCCCCTTGCGGGCGCTGTGCGGTAAGGACGCCCTCTGAGGCAGGGCCCCCTGGCGCGGGTTTCTTCCCTCGTTGAGAAACTTCTGTTTCCAAATTTTCAGGGGTGGTCCTTTTCTTCCCGCGAGGAGAGGAGGTTTTAGATTCACCTCCCCGATTACCCTCCTTCACGGAGGCACTTACTCCCCCGATTTGGATGTGTAAAGTATGAAGCCCGCCTGTGGCTTCTCTATCCCTCCCCTCATCTTCTCCTGATGGCACCTGATACGATGCACGCTCAAGCATCCTGGTTAGTAAGGGATCCGGCGAGCCTCCGGGAAGGGGGGCCGAACACCTGATCTTCTCCGCCTTTCTCATCCAATCCCGGCAGAGAGCAATTTTTCAGAATGATATTGTAACAAACATAAAGGGCGGCATGTTCAATAGCGGGATTACTTACTTGGGTATCCGGACAGTTGCAGTTGAGACCCACATCCTCGGTGGTGTCCAGACACTTTATTCGTGATCCGAATAACGATCCATACATCTCTTTGAGCGTCACGCCGAAGAATTGTTGAATGGTTCGCGGTCCTTCTGGGTTGAACTCCCACATACGGAGAGGCCGACGTTGGCATGGCAGGACCCGACGAATGAGCATTACTTGCATTACCTTGACAAGACTGACATCCTTCTTAAGAAGGTCCCGGATGCGGCTTTGCAGTGTCAGCACATCGTTAATTGGCCCCCCTGTCCAGCCCCTTGTTGACCCATAACGCCAGTTGGGGCGGAGGGCCTGGGCGGAACGCTGGAGCGGCCGCCCACTTTGTACCTCGGGGAGCTGTGATGTAAATCCACTCCCGTTGCCATAAGTCGGAAGTTTCCATGAAGGAACCCTTTGGCCATGGGGCTTCGGCACCTTTGCTTATTATAGCGCCTCCGCACTCCGTGTGGCACCCGTCAATCATCTTCGGCCTCACATTGAAGGTCTTGAGCCATAGGCCGAAGTGGGGGGGGGGGGTGATGCGAAGGAAGGCTTCACACACGACGATAAACAAAGAGATGTGAAGGATGGAATCCGGAGATAGATCGTGGAAGTCTAGCCCGTAATAGAACATGAGCCCTCTCGCAAAGGGATCAAGACTAAAACCTAGCCCTCGGAGGAAGTGGGAAATAAATACAACACTCTCGCTGGGTTCAGGAGTGGGGATGACCTGCCCTTGAGTAGGCAGCCTGTGCGGGATTTCAGCGGTGAGATATCTGGCCTCCCTAAGCTTCTTGGTGTCCTCCTCTGTGACAGAGCAGGCCATCCACTGGCCTTGAAGGTTGGATCCGGACATGGTTGAAGGTTCGAAGTGCTTAGCTTGAGCCTTGGGTGTTGGAACTCGAGGTGCGAGAGGGGAAGGATCGAGCGTGGGAAGAAAAGGACAAGCCTTTGCCCCGTTATAAAGAGGACGAATATCAAGCGTCCCCCGCGTGGCCATTTGGGACTTGCCTAAAAATTGAGGAGTCATATTAAACAAGCGCGGTTGGATTACCCACACCTGTATTGATGAGAATCCCGTGATAAGGGGAACATGATCTCTGCTTCGACAAGACGTGCCAATAAAACCGCCTCGCAGCATGTATAGTGGCTGGTGGAGAAAAACGGTTCGAGTAATGACCGGGCCATGGTGTGATGTCACACTATGAAAAGCTGTCAGCAGATTAGATTCATGGAATATTGTGCCCTCTAAGGTGGTATGTGGAATTTTTTTTGCAGAGCCAGACATGACTCTCGTGTTCAAAATGTTCTATGGAGTATTCGGAGAAGGAACCCGCCTTGCAATGCCGAAGACAATCTGCGCGCCGGACTCATCATCATTGAAGCCTGGTTCAGGGGCTACTGTGGGAGTCCGGGATTAAGGGGTCCTCGGACAGCCGGACTATATACTTTGGCCGGACTGTTGGACTATGAAGATACAAGATTGAAGACTTCGTCCCGTGTCCGAATGGGACTCTCCTTTGCGTGGAAGGCAAGCTTGGCAATTTGGATATGAAGATCTCCTTCTCTGTAACCGACTCTGTGTAACCCTAGCCCCCTTCGGTGTCTATATAAACTGGAGGGTTTAGTCTGTAGGACAAGAACAATCATAATCATAGGCTAGCTTCTAGGGTTTATCCTCTACGATCTCGTGGTAGATCAACTCTTGTAATACTCATATCATCAAGATCAATCAAGCAGGAAGTAGGGTATTACCTCCATCGTGAGGGCCCGAACCTGGGTAAACATCGTGTCCCCCGCCTCCTGTTACCATTAGCCTTAGACGCACAGTTCGGGACCCCCTACCCGACATCCGCCGGTTTTGACACTGACAGGACCCACACAGGGAAATGCCTCCTTATTACGCGCAAAATAATGATTCCTCCACCTGATAGCTGGGACCCACCGGAAGGAC